>NC_054073.1:4236317-4296277 GCF_017639655.2 Falco naumanni | reverse complement strand
GGTGGGTGACACCAGCACGGCACTGTCCCCATCTAACACCCCCTCTTCCTCCCGCAGGCCAACCTCTACCTGGGGCTGATGGTCATGTGCGGCTTCGTGCTCTTCGACACGCAGCTCATCATCGAGAAGGCGGAGAGCGGGGACAAGGATTACATCTGGTGGGTGCTGGGGATGGGGGGAGGGGTGGGATAGAGTGGGGACAGCCCCCCCCTGAGCGCGTCCCTCCATCCCCACAGGCACTGCGTTGATCTTTTCCTCGACTTTGTCAACATCTTCCGGAAGCTCCTCATGATCCTGGGCATGACCGAGGTGGGTGACGGTCCCCCGGGTGTGGCTGGGGGAGGACAAACCTGTTCCCGGGAGCCTGGCCGGGGGAGGGGGACAGGGGCCACAGACTCGGCAGTGACCGGCCACCTCTCCTCTTGCAGAACAAGAAGAAGGAGAAGAAGTGAAGCGGCTCCAGGCCGAGCTGGAGCTGTCCCCATCCTGTCCCCATCCCCACCCGGTCCCCCCAGTCCCTTCTCTGATTCATTAAAGGGGTTGCGCTTTGCTGCTGATGAAAAGCAGCCCAGAAGCTTTTGCACCTTGTGGGTTTTTCCTCTCGTTCAGCTTTTCTTTGATTAGAAACCGGCCAATTTGCGGATCCTGCTGGAGTTTGGCTCCCCCCTCCCTCCGGCCCGGCTCCCCCCCCCCCCCCCCCCAGAGCCCGTGGTCCCTCGGGGTTAGCGCCAACACGGGAGCTTTCTCTAGGGGTTTCTCCCCGGGCAACTGGGGCGCTATCCCCCCAACCTGGGCAGCCGTGGGCCCCCCCACGCGAGCCCGGGGCTGGGGTTGGGGGGGCAGCAGGACCCCCCTGAAGCCAAACTCAACGGAGGAGCCTCTCCTTTAGCACCAGTGCCAAGAAATACAACGGGGGAAAAAGAAAACGATCTGTTGGGTGAGCCGTCCGGTGGGGCCGCGGGGACGATGTGTTTTGATTCCGAGCTCTCCCAATCCCACCGTCGCCTCTCTTTGTACACCGGGACGATTCAATAAAACGCTCAGACTTGAACCTCTCAGCCCCCTCCCTCCCTCCCCTTCCTCCCTCCCTCCCGCGGGCAGGATGCGGCCGACGCAGAGATGACAGCGGCTGCACAACAACATATATAAATAAACGGGGGGGGGGAGGGTGGCTTTATTGAAATAAAAACCCGGCAGCGGGGGCTGTACACTGCGATAGCACCATCAGAGAGAGCCGGACACAGGGGGAGGGGGGGGGACAGGGCACTGGGACCCCCCCCCCCAACCCCGGGTAGCACCCCCAGACTGGGAGCAGGGAGCCGGGGGATGGGGGGGGGGGGGCGGAAGACGTACAAGGGCACAGCCGGGGGGGCTCAGCCCTGGCTGCCGCAGGAGGAGAGGCTGTCGTAGAGCGAGTCGCTGAGGGACTCGGAGTGCTCCAGCCCTGGGGGGCCGTGCCCCCCATCCCGCGACCGGGCCTCCGTGCTGCCCTCGTCCCCCATGTCCGAGGCGCTGGGGGTCCGGCTGCTGCTGGCGCTCAGGGCGGGGGGCAGTGGGGGGGGGGCCTCTGGGGACGCCCCTCGACGCCCTGCCGGGCTGCACACGGGCGTCTGGGGGGGGGGACGGCGTGGTGAGGGGGGAGCTTGCTGTGCCCCCCGCCCCGGCTCCCCACCAACACTAATTACACCCCGGGGCTGGTGGGGTGGTCCCACAGCCCCCCCACCCCAGCCCAGCCCCCCTTACCAGTGCGGGGCGGTGCAGCCCCTCCAGCCCCCCGGGGGGGCAGAGGAAGGGGTCGGCAGCGCCGCAGGCTTTGGCGTTGGGGAAGGTCCAGTTCTTGCTCTGCTGGACGCGCCGCGGCTTCCCACCATCATCGCCAGCATCTGCGGGGGGAAATGGGGCGGGGGGGGTCAGTGCTCACCTGCAGCCCCCCCACCCATGACCCCCATCTCCCCGCCAGGGTGCTGAGCCCCCGCGTTGCACCTTGCAGGAGCATCGGTGCACACCCAGCACCATCAGCGGGGGCTCCGCGTGCCCCCCCCCCCCCCGATGGGTCACTGACCTTGGGGACCAGTGCAGTGGCCGTGCGGGCCGGGGGGGGGGCGGGGGGTGGCACGCCGGGGTGCTCCGGTGTTTGCCGGCCACCAGCAGCTCCTCTGCGCTGGGCACCTCTCGCTCCAGCGTCCGGGCCTTGCGCGGCACTTTGGTGATGACCGGCGGCCGTGCCGGCATGGCACCGGCTAGCGGCTCGGGACGGCCCCGTGGTTTGGGGGTGCTCTTGGCGGGGACCCCCCCGTAGTCAGGGGGCGGGAAGGTCCCGATCCCACTGTCCAGCGTTCGCGTCAGTGACCCGCAGGCTGCCAGCACAGGGAGAGGCGTCAGTGCCGGGAAAGGGGGGGCCACCCCGGTGCCCCCATCTCCACCATATCCCCCCCCCGACACCCCCCCCCACCCACCCCCGACACCCCCTTACCGGCAAAGTGCTGCGATGTCCCCGACTCGGACAAGCTCTCGTCTGACGGCAGCTCATCCCGGAGCCCCACATCTGGCACCTGGTGGGGGGAGGGGGGGGGTGGTCAGAGGGTGAGCGGCCACCCAATCCCCCCCCCCCCCCCACATACACACACCCCCCCCGGCGTGGGGCTCGGAACCAGTGGCGGTGAAAAGGGGCGTCCTGACCTTATCGGGGGGCTCCCGCAGATGCCCCACGATGCCGTTGCGGGGCGAGCGGCAGAGCCGGGGGTCTTTGGCGTCGGGGGGGACCCGCCGGAGGTCACACAGCTCCCGCTTGTGCTCCAGGCGGCTCTCGTAGGGCACGTCCTTCCCGTCCACCCTGGGGGCAACGCGGCGTCAGGGTCGGGGGGCACCTACCACCCTCCCCCATAAAGGGGACCCAGGGTTGGTTTTGGGGGATGGGGGGGCTGGGGGGGGGGGGGTCCACTGACCTGTCAAGCAGCTGCTGCATGAAGGTCTCGGCCGTCACCTCCTGGTACATCACCGGGAGGTGGCCGGGGCCGCGGGGGGGGGGGTCCACGGGGGCGCCCCTTCTCCAGCGCCAGCCCCTGCAGGAAGGCGTGCTCCTCCCGCAGCACCTTCCGCAGATCTTCCGCCTTCTCCATCAGCTTCGAGATGTTGAGGCTTTCGGCTTCCAACTTCCGAGCGGCCAATTTGACCTCCCGTCGGAGGGGAGCCGGTGTCCCGGCCCATTCCCGACCCCGACCCCCGTCACCGCGACGGTTCAGAGCCGGTAACTTGCTGCGCCGGAGCCCGAACCAACTGGCCAAGCCACCGGCCGCCTTCCCCTTGGCTTCGCCCGCCGGCGCCCGCTCCTGCCCCTGCAGCCGCAGCACGTTCTCCTCGATGCCCTTCATCACCTTCTCCTCGATGGCCGAGTGCCCGGTGGCCCCCGCCGGTGGTCCCGTAGCCGGGGGGGGTTCAGGAGCCGGCGGCGTTTTGTGGGGGACCCCCACCGCCTTGGCACCCGGCGGCTCCTCGCCCCGCGGCGTCCCGCTTTTGCCGGTGCCCGCCTTGGTGGGCAGCTTGGTGGGGCTGCCGTGGGGGCTGCGGGTGGGCTTGGCGGGGGGCGCCGGGGGAGCCCGCGGGGGGGTCCTGCCACCGGCGGGGCGCCCCTTGCCCCCCACCTTCCCGGGCTCGCCCATGGAGCCTGAAGAGTAGCACCGGGCCAGGGGCTCCCCGCCATGCGCCGGCTCGGGGTGCTTCAGGCTGCCCCCCAACCCCCCCCCGGGGTGGGGGGCGTGGATCAGCACCGTGGCCCCGCTCGGGCCGGCCTGGCCCGGGGGTCTCACGGCCCTCAGCCCCCCGCAGCTTGCCCAGGGCAGCCAGGCGCTCCTTGAAGGGCAAGTAGCCCGGCTCGGAGGGCTTCTTGCCGGGGCGGCGAGAGGGGGCTGAGCCCCCTGTGCCACGGCGGGTGCTAGGGGGGGAGGCGGCTGCCCGCTCCCCACCGGCCGGGGGTCCTGGCGGCCTGGGGGGCTGCTCAGCCGCCTCGTAGGTGCAAGGAGGGGGGAAGGTGGGGGGCTCGGGGGAGCTGGGCTCCAGGGGGGCATCGGGGGAAGGCCGGCGGCTGAGCGCCGGTGAAGCCTCGGGGTTGCCGCTGCGGCACGGGATCTTGGAGGGGTGGGCGAGCTGGGGGCTGAGGCGCAGCCCCCCGGGGGGGGGAGGCAGCTTGAGCACCTTGGGAGGGGAGGGCAAAGGGTTGCCCCCCCCGCCAGGGGAGAGCGGGGCGAAGCCCCCCTCGGGGCTTTCCTCACCTGGGGGGTAGAGCCCCAGGAACGCAGGGTGCTCCCCGCGCCGCTGCCGGGGGGGGTCCCCCTGGAGCTTCGCCATTGCGCCGGCAGCACCCCCCCCCGTCACCCCGCAGCAGCCGCTCGGCCAAGGCGCTGAGCAGGGCCCCCCGCGGCGGTGCAGCCTCCTCCGGCGAGGAACAGGGGCTGCCCTCAGCCCCCCGCCACCCCCCGGCAGCCCCCGGTGCCCGCAGCGGGCAGGGGGGCCAGCCTGGGGCAGCGCAGGGCTCGGGGGAGCCGGGGGAGGCTGGGGGGGGTCCCAGCAGCGGGTCCGTCTCCTCCAGCTTGCGCAGAACCTCCAGGATTTGGGCTTTTTTCTTGAAGAAAGGGGAGAGGGCGTCCAGGGGGGGGGCGCCGGGGCTGAGCCCGGGGCTGCCCGATGGCACCGCTGGGAGCACCTGTGGGGTCCAGGCACCGTCACCCCACGGGCTGAGCCCCACGGCACCGTGCTGGGGCTGGGGGTACCCTGGGGACACCAAGAGGGGAGGGGGGGGGACAGGGCTGGGGACACAATGGACTTGGGGAGGAGGACGCTGGGGGCAGAGGGGGTTGGGGGAGGGGGGCTCCGAGAGGTCAAGGCCACCGTCACGGAGAGGTGGGCACCTCAGGGACAGGGACACCGTGGGCAGACAGGCTTGGAAAGGGCGATGGTAGGGGGCTCAGGGTGGGGGGCACAACGGACCTGGGGCGGGGGGCGGGGATGGGGACAGAGGAGGGGATGCCACGGGCCCGGCAAGTGGGGTACCACAGGCTTGGGGACACCACCCGCTTGGGAAAGGTGATGGCACGAGTATGGGGAGGGGAATGCCGCAGCCCAGAGAGGGGGATACAGGGACGGAGGAGGGGTGGGGGTGGGGGGGGGACACCAGTACCCACCTCTGGCAGCGGGATGCAGCAGCTGGGGGGGCAGCGGGGGGGGGCGGCTGCTCAGCAGAGCCCAGCGGGGGGCTGGCTGGGGCATCGGGGGGCACCGGCACCGGGTGCAGCGGCAGCTGGAGAAGGGGGGAGACGCCAGGTTAAGCTTTGGGGGGGGGGGGGCGGGAGGGGGGAGGTCTGGCCCATGACACCCCCCCCACCCCCCCAACACCAGACAGCGGGGCGCTGGGATGCTGCACCTGGGGTAAGGATCCGGCCGAGAGCTGCAGCTTCTGCTGGAAGAGGTCGCTCAGCGCCTGGTTCTGGCGCTCCAGATCGAAGACCCGTTTCTTCAGCTTGATGCACTCCTCGCGCAGGTCCTGGCCGCAGCGGGATGGGGGGGATGGGGGGGGGGCATCAGCCAGGACCCCCACCCCCCCCCCCCCCAACCGCCCAGCGCTCCCCCAGCCCCCCCAACACCCACCTTCTGGTTGAGCAGCGCCTGCACCACGTGGTTGGCAACCTGGGGAGGAGAAGGGGGGGGGGGGGGCTTGGGGGGGTGCGAGGGCACAGGCAGCCTCGTGCCCTGGCACACGCGTGTGCACACGTGTCCCGTGTCCCCCCTCCCCCCCCCAGTACCTCGTCCAGGCAGCGCTCGTAGGTCTCCCGCTGGTTCTCATTGGCCTGGGCCAGGGCTGAGTTCTCCGCCTGGGAACAGAGGGGGGATGTGGTTGGGGGGCCCTGGCACGTGGACACCACCCCCCCCCGCCATGGCACCAAGAGGACCCCTCCTCTGCCTGGTGGCCACTCACAAAGGGACAGGGTTGCCCCAGGAGCGGTGGCACACAAGGGCCATGGAAAGCAGGAAGGTGCTGCCCTTCACCGTGGCGTCTGGGCTGCAGCTCCGCAGCACCGGCTGCACGGTGGCAATGGCCGCGGCTGGCTGGTGACACCGGCCACAGCCTCACACTGGCCATGGCTGCACGGTGACACCAGCCACAGATTCACTGTGGCCACAGCTGCACAGTGACACTGGCCACAGCCACCTGAAGGCAATGGCCACAGCTGGCTGGTGGCACCAGCCACAGACTCACAGTGGCCGTGGCTGCATGGTGACACCGGCCACAGATTCATGGTGGCCACGGCTGCACAGTGACACTGGCCACAGACTCACAGTGGCCACAGCTGCACAGTGACACTGGCCACAACCACCTGAAGGCAATGGCCACAGCTGGCTGGTGGCACCAGCCACAGACTCACAGTAGCCGTGGCTGCACGGTGACACCAGCCACAGATTCATGGTGGCCACAGCTGCACAGTGACACTGGCCACAGCCACCTGAAGGCAATAGCCACAGCTGGCTGGTGGCACCAGCCACAGACTCACAGTGGCCACGGTTTCCTGGTGGCACCAGCCACAGATTCACGGTGGCCGTGGCTGCATGGTGACACCGGCCACAGATTCATGGTGGCCACGGCTGCACGGTGACACCGGCCACAGATTCATGGTGGCCACGGCTACAAAGTGGCAGTGGCCACAGGTGCCTGAAGGCAATGGCCACAGCTGGCTGGTGGCACCAGCCACAGACTCACAGTAGCCACAGTTTCCTGATGGCACCAGCCACAGATTCACGGTGGCCACGGCTGCACGGTGACACCGGCCACAGATTCATGGTGGCCACGGCTACAAAGTGGCAGTGGCCACAGGTGCCTGAAGGCAATGGCCACAGCTGGCTGGTGACACCAGCCACAGACTCACGGTGGCCACGGCTGCACGGTGACACTGGCCACAGACTAACAGTGGCCACAGCTGTACGGTGGCAGTAGCCACAGGTACCCCATGGCACCAGCCACAGCCACCTGAAGGCGATGGCCACAGCTGGCTGGTGGCACCAGCCACAGACTCACAGCGGCCACGGTTTCCTGGTGACACCGGCCACAGATTCACGGTGGCCGTGGCTGCATGGTGACACCGGCCACAGATTCACGGTGGCCACAGCTGCGAAGTGGCCGTGGCCACAGGTGCCTGAAGGCAATGGCCACAGCTGGCTTGTGGCACCAGCCACAGACTCACAGTGGCCACAGTTTCCTGGTGGCACCAGCCACAGATTCACGGTGGCCACGGCTGCACGGTGGCAGTGGCCACAGCCACCTGAAGGCAATGGCCACAGCTGGCTCGTGGCACCAGCCACAGACTCACAGTAGCCACAGTTTCCTGGTGGCACTAGCCACAGACTCACAGTGGCCACGGCTGCACGGTGGCAGTAGCCACAGGTACCCCATGGCACCAGCCACAGCCACCTGAAGGCGATGGCCACGGCTGCTCTGGCGGCTCTAGTTTCTGGTGGCCACAGTGGCCCAGTGGCACCAGCCACGGCTGCCCGGTGGCCCTGGCTCTCGGTGGCCGCGACTCCCGGCCCACATCGTACCTCCAGCTCCCGCAGCCGCTGCAGCAGCTCGTGGCTGGTGCCCGTCTCGCCCAGCACCGCGGGGCTCCCATCTCCCGGCACCTCGGCCACGCTCTCCGACATCGCTGGCTGCGGGGGGGGACACACACGTCAGGCCGGGGTCCCCACTGGCCCCTGTCCCCCCTGTCCCCTCGTACCTCCTGCAGGACGCCCCCAGCCCCAGCCTGACGCGGTGTCACCTGTTGGGGAGAACGGGGCTGAGAAGGGGGATGGAGCCTCAGGGGAGCCCCGAGGTCCCCAACCCCGCGGGTACCCGGAGCCCCAGGGACCCCTCGCGCAGCCCAGCCACCCCTGTCCCTTCGTGGGGGGTGGGGGGAGCCCAGCACCCCCAGCACCGGGGCACTGGCAGGCACAGCACCCCCAGCACCAGGGCAATGGGATGCCCAGCACCCCCAGCACTGGGGCACCAGTATGCCCAGCACCCCTGGGCACTGGGATACACCGCATCCCCAGCACCAGAGTACTGGGACCCACAGCACCCCCAGCACTGGGCACTGGGATGCCCAGCACCCCCAGCACTGGGGCACCAGTATGCCCAGCACCCCCAGCACCGGGGCACTGGCAGGCACAGCACCCCCAGCAGCAGGGCAATAGGATGCCCAGCACCCCCAGCACTGGGGCACCAGTATGCACAGCACCCCTGGGCACTGGGATACACCACATCCCCAGCACCAGAGTATTGGTACCCACAACACCCACAGCACTGGGGCACCAGTAGGCCCAGCACCCCCAGCACTGGGGCACCAGTATGCACAGCACCCCTGGGCACTGGGATACACTGCATCCCCAGCACCAGAGTATTGGGACCCCCCAGCACCCCCAGCACCGGGGCACTGGCAGGCACAGCACCCCCAGCACTGGAGCACCAGTAGGCCCAGCACCCCCAGCACTGGGGCACCAGTATGCACAGCACCCCTGGGCACTGGGATACACTGCATCCCCAGCACCAGAGTATTGGGACCCCCAGCACCCCCAGCACCGGGGCACTGGCAGGCACAGCACCCCCAGCACTGGAGCACCAGTAGGCCCAGCACCCCCAGCACTGGGGCACCAGTATGCACAGCACCCCTGGGCACTGGGATACACCGCATCCCCAGCACCAGAGTACTGGGACCCACAGCACCCCCAGCACTGGGCACCGGGATGCCCAGCACCCCCAGCACTGGGGCACCAGTAGGCCCAGCACCCCTGGCACCAACCCGTGAGCACTGGGATACACCGCACCCCCAGCAGCAGAGTATTGGGACCCCCAGCACCAACACTGGGGCACCGGGATGCCCAGCACCCCTGGCACGAGCACCGGGGCACCGGACCGTACAAATCCCCACGTACCGGCCTCAGCCCCGGGATGCACAGCACCCCCAGCCCCGGGGCACCGGGACGCACCGCACCCGGCGCACAGCACCCCCGGGGTGTAGACAGGCCCCCCCAGCGCTTCCCCGGTGCCGCACCCCCCGCTTCCCCCGGGGCTCCCCCCGCCACCGGTGCCGGTGCCTCCCCGCACCGCTCGCCCCGTGCGCACCGGAACCGGGGCCGGCCCCGCGCACCGACCCCGCGCACTCACGCCCGGGGCTCCCGGTGGCGTCGCCCGTCCCCGTTCAGAGCGGCCCCGGGGCCGGTCCCGGCGGCGGCGGCGGCTCCATCCCGGCCCGGCCCGGCCGCGCTATTGTTGGGAGGCGGCGGCGGCCCGGCTCCGCCTTCCCGCCGCCACCGGGGAGGAGCCGGGGCCGCCACCGCCCCCGGTGCGCGGCTCCGCCAGCGCCAACCCCGGGCAAGCGGCACCGGGAAGCCGGCACGGAGCGAAGGGGGGTCCGGGGCACCGGGGACCCCCGGGAGAGCCGGCAGCGGGACACCGGGCATCCCGGCAGAGGAAGCAGCGGGCATCCCCACGTGGCACCGGGGCACCCCACGGAGAGGGACCCCCCCGGCGGCACCCAGCACCCTTTGGAGAGGGACCCCCCGGAGCTCGGGCACCCTTCGGGGACCCCCCCCCGGGGCTCCAGGCACGGAGCCGCGCCGAGGCCACAGGCCGCGGTCCCCATCCTGCACCCCACGAGGGGTTGGGGTCCACATGGGGCCACGTGGCCCTGGCTCACCCAGACCTGCCCAGCACCCCGGCCAGGGGGTCCGGCACCCCGGAGGGGACAACACGGGGGTCTGGGGGTGATGGAGGCAGAGAGGCCGTGGGGGGGGGGGGGTCACTGGAAACAACAGCCCCGTCCCCTCCAGGGACCCCACACGGCTGCGCCGTGGGGTGGGAGGGCTGGGGACCACCGGACGGCCCCGGAGCAAACTCTGCCGCCTTCTCCCACCCGACGCAACGAGAGCGGCAAAAATAACCGGAGCCCCGGGGCCTACAGCCCTGCTCAGCACCGGGGCAGCACCGAGGGGGGCTGTGGGCTGCCCCCCACCTCCCCACCAAGCCCCCAGCCAGCCGTCCCCAACCCGACGGGTGCTGTGACCTTGGCCACATACCCCAGCACCCCGCTAGCCCCACGGCCAGCACCGCTGGCACACGTGGCCGGCCCTCGTGCGTGCTGTCCCCAGCCCCCTGCAGCCCCCCCCCCCCCCCCCCCCCTGGCCCCGGGGCTGGCAGCAAAGGCAGGAGGGTCCCCGTGGGGCCCGTGGGCCCCCCCGGCGCTGCCCCCCGTGCAGGAAGCGGCCGTGGGGCCAGTGGCTCCGGCTGCGTCACGGGGGGAAGTGAGGCTCCGTCTGGAGGGGAAGAGCAGCCCACAGCCCCCCCAAGCCCCCCCGGCGGGGGACAGTGAGGGGGGGCCCTGACAGATGGACGGCGCAGCCGTCCCCTCCCCCAGCCCGGGGCCCCACAGGGGCAACGCGAGGGTCCCTGTGGGGAGGGGGACACAGCTGCAGCAGAGCCAAGGCCACCCCAGAGCTTGTGTCCCCATCCCCCCCCGCCCCGTCACTTGCACCCACTGCCCCAGGCCCCGTGCAAAGGTCCCCGTGGGGAGGGGGACACAGCTGCAGCGGAGCCAAGGCCACCCTAGAGCTCGTGTCCCCCTCCCTGGTGTTGTCTCCCCCCCCCCCCCCCCCCCTCGGTCACTTGCACCCGCTGCCCCAGGCCCCGTGGGGACACGGCACGTGCCCAAAGCGTGTGGCTGTGGACGTGCCAGCGCGGCAGGGAACGGTCCCCCCCCACCCCGGCCACAGTCCCACGGCACGACCACAATGAGCCGGCCTTGGCCTGCCCCACGCCAGGGTCCCCACCCCGAGCTTGGGGACATGGGGGTGACAGCCCCAAGTGTCCCCAACCCTGCAGGGCGGCTGCTCTTGGGGCAGGCAGGACGCGCTGGGGGCAGTGGGGACAGCCCAGGGACAGCGAGGATGCTCTCGGGGACAGCCGGGATGCAGGGGGACAGCAAGGACACCCTGGGGACAGGCGGGATGTGCTAGAGACACAGCCTTGGGGTAGCAGGGACACATCGAGGACAGCTGGGACTCAGCAGGGACAAGCCAGGGACAGCCAGGATGCAGTGGGGACACTGGAGACAGCCAGGATACAGTGGGGACAGCAGAGATACACAGGGGACAACTGGGATGTACTGGGGACAGTGGGGACCGGTGGGTGGGATGGAGGACAGTGGAGGGGACACCAGGGACAGGCAGGACACGGTTGGGGACAGCCCAGGCAGGAGACAGCTGGGATGTACTGGGGACAGCGGGGACACAGCGGGATGCGCTGGGGACACATGGGATGTCCTGGGGACAACAGCGCGGGGACAGTGGGGACATGGAGGGGAGACAACCGGGGGGCACCGGGGCTATACCGGGAGCGGCGCCGGGGCTATACCGGGGGCCACCGGGGCCATACCGGGGCTGGGGGCGGGGGAGCGACACACACGGACCGGCCGGGCTCCCCCCACCCCCACTCCCCGCCGCACGTTGCGGTGCCCGGCAGCGGCGGGGACCCCCCACCTCCTCCTCGACGGGGTCCCCGAGCTGCGGCCCGGCTTCCCCGGGAAGACCCTCCCCACCCCCACCCCCCCCGCCCGCCCCCGGTGCTCCCCGCCCGCCCCTCCCGCCGCGGCACGGCCGGACTCACCGGGGGCTACGGCGGGGCGGCGGCGCGGGGCGGCATGGCCGGGACCGGCACCGGGAGCGGGACGGGGAGCGGGGCTGGGGCCGGGGCTGGCCCGGCGGCGGCGGCGGTGATGTCATGGCTCCACCGGGCCGGCTCCGCCCTGCGCCCCCGCCGCCGCCAATCCGCGCCCGGGGGCGGCGGGGGATGGGGGGGGGGGGGGGGGGGGGGAGTCCCGGTGCTGCCGCCGCCGCCGCATCCCTTCCCCGGGGCCTCCCGCCATCGCCATCCCCGGGGCTGCCCGAGGGGCGCGGTGCCCCCCCTCCCGGTGCCGTACCCCCGTAGCGGGGTGTCGGGGGGGGAGGGGGGGGTGTCCCCGGGGCTGCCCGGAAGAGACGCGGTGCCCTCCACCCCCCGGCCACGGGGGTACGGCACCGGGGGAGCAGGACCTCGCAGTCCCGGGGTGAGCCCCCCCCCCCCCCCCCCCCCCGCAAGACCCCGAGCCCCGGGGGCTCGTGCAAAGGGCAGAAGGAAGGGAGCGACCCCCAAAGGGGGTTGGGGGGGTCCCAGCGGCAGCAGTTTGGGAGCAGAGGGGTCACCTCCGCCCCAGGGGGGGTGGTCAGCACCATAGGGCAGCCCTAAGCTCCCCCCCCAACCCCCCAAGGGCAGCTCTGAGCTCCCCCCCCTCCAAGGGCAACCCCAAAGATCCCCCAGGGTAGCTCTGAGTCGTGTCCCCCCCCCCCAAAAAAAATCCCCCAAGGGCAGCTCTGAGCCCCCCACCCACCCCCAAAGATCCCCCAAGGGCAGCTCTGAGTCGTGTGTCCCCCCCCCCAAAAAAGATCCTCCAAGGGCAGCTCTGAGACACACACACCCCCAAAGATCCCCCAAGACAGCCCTGAGCCCCCCCATTCCAAGGGCAACCCCAAAGACCCCCCAAGGGCAGCTCTGAGTGGTGTGTCGTCCCCGTCCCCCCCCCCCAGGGCAGCTGATCCCCGCCCCCCCCCAAAATAGCCCTGAGCCCTCCCCCCCCCCCCAAGATCCCCCAAGGGCAGCTCTGAGCACCCCCCCCAAGGTAGCCCTGAGCCCTCCCCCCCTCCAAGGGCAGCACCAAAGATCCCCCAGGGTAGCTCTAAGCCCCCCTAGGGCAACCCCAAATACCCCCCCCAAGACAGCCCCAAGCCCCCGCCCCCCCCCGAAGGGCAGCACTGGCCGCTCCATCCTCCAGCTCTTCCACCCCACACACCCCCCACGCCCCCCCCCCCCCCAGGACACAGGGACGCTCTGCACCCACCTCCATCGCTTTATTGGGGGGAGTCCCCGTGGGGGGGAGTCCCCCCCCGCCATCTGAACACAGCCCAAGCCTCACATCACACCCCCGGCTTCGGAGCCCCCCACCACAGGGGCCCACGAGCCCCAGCCCCCTCCCCAAGACAGAGGACCCCCCCCCCAAGGATGGAAAGCCACCCCCTCCTTTCCTCAAGTCCCCCTGTGGCTTCTCCCCCGGCCACCTGGGTGCCACAGGGGTCCCCACAGGGAGGGGGGGAGGGTCTGGGGTCCCCAGCTTAGGGGTTTCAGCCCCCCCCGTGGCTCCAGGAACCACAAGGGTAGGACACCGGTGCCGGGACAAGGACACCGGTGCCTGCAGGTTGCCACCCGTGTCCCACCGCTGGGCTCCAGCGGCACCGGCGATCGCCAAGGGAGCGGAGAGCCGCCACGTGCTGCCGGTCTCAGCTCACGGACGCCGGCTCCAGGTTCCCGTTGGCGGCCGCTCCGCGGGGCTGGGCAGAGGCGACGGCATCCTCCGGCCGCCTGTTGTCCCTGGGTGCCGGTCGACACGCTGCCAGCGGCAGGGGACTCTGTTGGGGACAGAAAAAGGACGGTGGGCTGGTGGCAGGGGGACGCGGCCAGGCCGAGGCGATGGCAAACGGCAGCCGATGTCGCTCCCGCACGAATTGGCCGTTCCACCGGGCTGGGAGCGCCAACAGACCGGGAGACGGTTCCTCTGGGCTCCTGCTTGAAACCACCGGCTACGGCAAACCGGTGGCCTTCATTCAGGGCCTGGGGGATGCCTGCTCTAGGGCTGGGGTCCCCCCACCCCAAATACTCAGCTCCCGGACGGCGGGGACAGTGCTGGAGGGGTGAGAGGGGACGCAGGACCGAGTGGCTGGTGACATCTCCAAAGACAACACCCTGCAGGCACATCCTGAGCCGGCCACCAGCTCCGGGTGCGACAGGAGGGACAAGTTCCAAGTCAAACCCCAGACTCCAGGAGAAAGCAGAAGCTCCAAGATGACAAGAAGCCCCCCAGATGACAAGCAGAAGCCCCAAGATGACAAGAAGCCCCCCAGATGACAAGCAGAAGCCCCCCCAGATGACAAGCAGAAGCCCCCCCAGATGACAAGCAGAAGCCCCAAGATGACAAGAAGCCCCCAAGATGACAAGAAGCCCCCCCAGATGACAAGCAGAAGCTCCAAGATGACAAGAAGCCCCCCCAGATGACAAGCAGAAGCTCCAAGGTGACAAGAAGCCCCCAAGATGACAAGCAGAAGCTCCAAGATGACAAGCAGAAGCCCCCCCAGATGACAAGCAGAAGCTCCAAGATGACAAGAAGCCCCCCCAGATGACAAGCAGAAGCTCCAAGATGACAAGAAGCCCCCCCAGATGACAAGCAGAAGCCCCCCCAGATGACAGCTCCACTTCAAACCCCCAGCTGGGAGACAAGGGGCTTCCCCCAGCGGGCAGTCCCCAGCCTGCGAGCCATCCCCACCCCATCCCAGACAGCTCCCATGCCACCCACCCCACGTCCAGCAAGAGGGTGGCACCCAGCCACCCACGATGGCGGCGACCCCTCGTCCTCCTCTCCCTGCCTGGGGACAGGCTCCGGCTGCCACCCCCTCGACACTCCGAACATCATCCAGACCATGGGGCAGCACGGGGCAACCCACCGGGGCCCAGCTGCGTGGCTGGGGGGGGAAACCAGAAACTTCTGCCCCCCTGGGACCCCCCCCCCGGTGATGTCCTGGCTGTACCTGTGTGGGCAGCTCGGCTGGTGGCTCGGTGGCCAAGGAGAAGACGTGAGCGGAGGAGCCGCCCCGGTCTGTCGGCACCGTCTGCGGGGGGATGCCCGGGTGGGAAGGTTCCTCCAGGGCCAGGATATCTATGGGGGCTTCGGCGACGTCTCTGAGGGACTGGTCGAGGGCCACAGATGGATCAAAGAGCAGAGGGGACGGGGGACACGGCATACCATCGCCCACCACGTCCAAGTCCTAGGAAAGAAAACACCGGGAACGGCTCATCAGCGGGGCAGGAGCGGGCAGCAGACCCCTCCGCAGGCACCGGAGGAGGAAGGCAGAGCAGCGGGCACGATGCCACCGGGACCGCCGGCCTCAGCGGCCGGGACCACAATCCCAGGAGCCTTTCTCCTCCCAGAACGGCGCGATCCAGGCTGGCAGCGCCGCGCTCCCGCTGAAAACAAGGCGCGAGGCACAAGGTCTGGAGCCCAGCGTGATGTGCTGCCCCAGCAGCATCCCGGAGGGCCGTGAAAGGGTCCAATCCTGCTCTCCTCGGGGCACCCGGAGCAGTCACCCCTCTCCCCAAGATTTCACGCAAGCCTTTTTTTTTTTTTTTTTTTTTGCCCTGACACAACACATTGGTGTGGACAGTCCCTGGGCTCGCTTCTCCGTCCGCCCTGCTCGCTGCCGTCTGCCGCGTGCGTGGAGAGCGCTGCCGACGCCAGAGGCTGGGATTCCTGCAAAGCTATTGTTGTTAAAAAAAGAGGACAGGGTCGGGTTTGGCTTTGGAGGGTGTTTTGCCATCGAGGCAAGATGCCTGCGACTCTACCAACCCAGCCTGACGCAAGATACAACCACAGATGCCCTACGCGGCCGTACGCCCGCCGTAGCTCCGAGCCCCTCCGATCCTGGGCTCTCCCAGGGTGGCTGCCGTTCGGATCCTGCCCGAAACATTCAGGATTCCTGCCCGAAGCACCCCGAAAGCCCTGCGGAGAGCGGGGGACCCTCTCGAAGGAGAGGCTGGGGGAGAAAACGTTCCCTTAATCATTGCGATCCTAAAAAAAAAACCCCCGACCAAACCCACCCACAAAGGCCGTTTTCAGAGAGAGCGGCCCCACGGGAAGGGGGGCTGGGATCTCCGAAGCCCACCGAAGGCAGGAGAGAATTCCCTCCACCCCAGGGGTGCTGGGTCCAGCCTGACCTGACCCAGCAGCAGCACTTGCTCTGCTGCGTTCAAAGCCGTGGCTGCTGCCATCCCTGGGATGCCAACGCTGCTGGGCCATCCCTCCCCCACTCTAAAGCTGTTGACATTTGCCCCCCCCCTCCCCCAATCTCAGGAGCATCCAAACACTAGAGCAAGTGATACCTCGTTCAGACCAGCGGCTCCAAATGACCGTGGTAATTTTTTTTTTTTTTTGTCGTCGTTTAAACAAATTTCAGAGGATTTAAGCATGTAGGCTTAACATACATGCAGGTCATCAGAATAATCCGAGGATTAAAATCCTCATGGGAGAGAAGCGGGGGGAAAAAAAATTAAAAAAAAAAAAAAAAAAGAATTCTCTTTTTAAAAAGCCCCTAAACACCGACTGAAATGAGAGCACGGTCCTTCGAAAGGCGCAGTTGCCAATCCTAGGGAAACAAACACCTCCCAAACCTTTTGCATTCCTGCACGTTTTTCAAGAGACTCTTCTTCCCCAAGCCAGCAAGAATAAAAATAATTTTACATTATCTGTGCTGGGGAGGCAGTGATTTACATGATGTCCAAGCGTTCTCCGCATCGAGAGCGCCGGGTCTGCTGCGCTGCAGCGGAGTTATTTCAGTGTGACTTGACGGTATGGGATGAAACCAGCAATATTCAGGGCCAGCAAGAATAAAAATAATTTTACATTATCTGTGCTGGGGAGGCAGTGATTTACATGATGCCCAAGCGTCCTCCAGACCAAAAGCACTGGGTCTGCTGCGCTGCAGCAGAGTTATTTCAGTGCGACTTCACGGTATGGGATGGAATCAGGAATATTCAGGGCCAGCAAGAATAAAAATAATTCTATATTATCTGTGCTGGGGAGGCAGTGATTTACATGATGTCCAAGCGTCCTCCACATCGAGAGCACCGAGTCTGCTGCGCTGCAGCGGAGTTATTTCAGTGCAACTTGGCGGTATGGGATGAAACCAGCAATATTCAGGGTAATTTTTTTCCGCAGGACACGTTGTGTGCCCACCTCTCCCTAAAGCACCCTGCCCAACTTACATCACTGAACTCCAGGGGCAAGCTCTCCGTGGGCTGGAGCTCAGCGGCGCTCAAGTACAGGTCCGTGGGGGCAGCTTCCAGTTCCTCGGGGACAGCCAGGACCTGCTCGGGGACGTACATCTGAGGAGGCAGGCGGAGATGGAGCGGACAGCACGGATCCTCGGAGAGGCTGACGGGAACCGGCTTGTTGCAGGGCACTTCCTCGGAGCCTTGACACGGCTTAAACAGAGTCTGGTTAGCGTCCTGGCAGATATCTGGCAAGATTTGGGTCAAGGGAAACCTGCACAGCTACGGACACGGATCCAGAGGTAGAAATATTCCCCCCACCCCCTCCAGAAAACAGTGTTAAAACCCCACACATTTTTTTTTTTTTTTTCTCCCGAGGCCAAGAGTCCAGGCTTCAGAATCGCACCCCGACTGCCCGCTGCCGTTACTTGCGGGATGGAAAACGGGGACAACAGCGAGAGCCTCTCAGTGGGGGCTGGGAGATGGAGCTGGATCCCTGCAAAGCACTCGCAGATCCTCAGATGGAAGATATTACCAACGCACAGGCTTACTTTTTATTTGCAGACATCCATCTGCACAAGCCTTAACATCGACCAGGCAAGCAGAGATACGAGCACACACAATGCTTTTTCCACAGCCAGGAGTTTAGTTCCGCTATTTCTATCTTCCCAGTGCATTTTTCCTTCCCAATGGAAAACCTATTCCTGCCAGAGGTGTAAATGGGATTTCCTGCCTTTAATCACAAACAGAAACTCGGCTCTGATTGCATGCACCGTGCTCGCGGAGAAATCCACCAGCAGAGAGGATCCACCAAATCCCCTCCTCTGCCCAGAGCCCTGTGAACCTACAGAGGGACCCACCGCTGAGGCTGCGTGAGGGTGTCCACAAAAAAACCCCCAAACTTTTACTGACGAGTCGTGATGTTTCTACTTACTGCTGCAAGGAACAGCTGAGACCTGTCACCTGCGTGGAGGCCGTCCCCGGCTCCGCTCGCTCGGTGACACGATTCGGAGCTGGAGCCAAAGCAGGTTTCAGGTGTGGATCAAGCTTTTCAGGTCAGGTATATTGATAGCAAACCCACCCAAAGAACTGCCCCGCTGTCTGGGGGCTTCACGCCGCACTTTCCTCTTTGCACAACGTGGGAGAGGACCTCCCACCCCCGGCTTCCAACCCCACAGCAACAGGCAAAAGGCACCAAGTTTAAACCCAATTTCTTAAGCCACCCCCAGGTTTCTCATTCATCCCTCCCTCCCTGCAGCGAGGCAGCTGTGAAGGCACCCAAACAACTTCCCGACAGATTATGGGGAGCCCATCACCTGGGCTAGCAGCAACGCTACCGGGGAGCCCAGCCCAGAGGAACCAAATCTCTCAGACACCCGAGGGCAGATGTGATGAGGAAAGCGTCTCTGTATGAACAGCAGGGTGGGGAAGCCAGATTTTAATCTCTCTGAATGACTCCCTGATCAAGCACCGACTTTATCGGTAGCCAAAAAGCAGAGATTGCCAAGATGACAAAAATCACGTGCTCCACCTGGAGCCCAACAGCCCAGCTGGGTTCGGTCCCTTTTTAACGCATTGTCACAAACAATCCAGCTCCTGAAAAGCAAACAAAGGCCAAGAGCCTCCCCGACAATGCACAAAGCAGAGCAGATTGCAGATGTTATCGGCTCGGCAGGGCTGACCCAAGTAAAATCTTGTTTGTGTCAGTGAAAGTCAGCTGACAGCTCAGACGTAAGGAAATCAAACCTCGCTTTTTCCACTCCCTTCTTGGCCCGCCTGCTCAAAGCGAGCCAGCTGCAAACAGCAACTCGCTCAAACTGTTTTAGGGCTTATTTATCCTGTCTTTATTTTGAAGTATACGGTCACTAGAGAGAAACAAAGGCAGCTTCCTGCTCCCTGGGCTTCTCCCCGTGCATAGCTGGGGTCGAGCCTGCCAACTTCAGCAACAAAACAAAACGAAGAGCTCAAACAAAACGAAGAGCTCAAACAAAACGAAGAGCTCAAACAAAACGAAGAGCTCAAACAAAACGAAGAGCTCATCCTCCCCCTGGCTGCCAGTTCTGCTCTGGGACCTAGCACCGGAGCTTCTCTCCTGACTCACCCCAGCCACAGCTGCTCACGCAGCTCCACCACGATCCAAATCTGCTCCTGGACACGTCCACCCAACCCCAAGTTGGACAAGGAGTTGTACAGACGCACCTAGGGCGACATTCGGTTCGTGGATCCCACGTTGGGGTGGCGATCCCCGAGCTGAGGGGGGACCCCAGTGGAAATTTCAGTGCTGGCTCTCCAAAAGCTGAGGCAGTTTCAGGGAATTGAAGAGCTCGAGGCTGTGCCAACCTCTCAAGGGGTCAAAGGAGACCGAGCTGCTCCGTGGCGGCCCCGAACAACCTAGGAAACTCCTCTCTCATTCAGATCCTCCCCCCAAAAAAAATAATAAAAAAAAAAAAAATCACTGAGCACATGCTTCAGCAGCCAGCCAGCCCTCCCTACGCACATCCCTCAGGGCAGGACTCCTACCAACACCCTGCTCGGGGGTCGGGGGGGGGCTGCTGGCACCCAGCACCCGCAGCCAAGCTTCTACCCTCCTCCAATACAGCCAGAAACCAGCTCGTGCCTCCCTCAGGCTTCGTGAGGTTCCCTTGTCACTTCCAAATGAACTGGCCGCCCAGTTTGGATGCTCTGGAGGGCTGCGGTGGGACCTCCCGGGGCGGAGGAGGCAGCAAGCGCAGCCCTTTGTCGCTCCCGCACGAATCGGTCGTTCCACCGGGCTGGGAACGCCAACAGACGGGGAGACGGTTCCTTTGGGCTCCTGTTTGAAACCACCGGCTACGGCAAACCGGTGGCCTTGATTTAGGGCCAAAAAGAGCAGAGACCCACTTCAAGCTGCCAGCGAAGAGTCAGGAGAGCAGCCCAAGAGCCCAGGCAGATCAAAGGATACGCGTAAGGCAGTGCCTGGTCATCGGGAGGGACTGGTTGGAGCATCGGACGTCGTCAACAAAGGCCAAGCACCTCTGGCTGGAGCGGGTGGTGTGCGCCTGCAAGTCCAAGAGAAGAGCTGAGAGCTCTGGAGAGCCGTCCAGCTCTCCTCCCGAGAAACCCCCCCGGGCTACACAACACTTTTGGTCCTGCTTTCAAAACACGCCAAGACCAAACTCTCAGTTCCACTCCAGCAGAGCAGCCCAGCTCCTCGTTACGTCCTTCTCATTCAAGCTTTTCTTAAACCGAGCCGAGCTAAGGCGGCACGAACTCGATTTCAACAGGAAGAACTTCACCTCGGGAGTACGTCCCAAAGAACGAGGCGGCTCGGACTTATCTTTCAACTTTCGGGAGCCAGTTAACGGAACGCTTTGAATTTTAAAAAAAGAGTTACAAGAAACGGCTGCACGCAGCTTCCCATTTGGAATGATGCGCGACGCGAAAGGGCCTGCCCTTTGGTCCCCACAGGTCTAGGAGGAACCTGGGTTTCACGAGGAGAATTTTCCAGATGTTTTTTTCAGCGTCAAAAAGTCAGGGTGTGTTGGGTACTGAGCCCTCCCTTTCAAAATGGAAAATTCTCCAACCCCACACCTGAATTTCTCTAGTTTTGGTGCCCATTTAGCAGTCTGGGCGCCCCTTTAGAAGCCTGGGGGGGCCATTTAGAAGCCGGGGGGGGCCATTTAGAAGCCGGGGGGGGCCATTTAATATGATCCCAGGAACACCTGAGACTTTGTGGATACCCAGGGTGCTGTCCAGGACCAGATCCTTGCAGAAAGGGTGTGACAAGGGACAATCCAGCAGGGAAAGAGCAAACCCGAGCCGGGCTCGCTCCCAGGAAGGGAGGAGAGGCGAGACCCGGCTTCCAGGCAAGGCTGGAACTCCAACCACCCCCCACCCCCACCCCCCCAGCCGCGCGCGGGGCGTACCTACCTGCTGAGCAGCGCCGTCGGTCGCCAGCATCCTGCGCTCCTTCAGCTGCCGGTGGAGCAGGGCCTCCACGCCGTAGCGTTGCCGGTAGCGGCGCAAACACTTGAGGCGTTTCAGGTTCTCACGCTCCTTGGCCATCAGCCCCTCGGGGCCCGTCAGGAGGCTGCTGCCTGCGGGGAGCCAGGGAGGGGTCAGAAAACACCACCCCACCTGCCACGTCCTTCCATTATTTTTTTTTTTTTTTTAATTTTTTTTTTTTTTTTGGTACCCAGAGCCAAAATGAGCTCTCGAGAGCTCCAGCCGCTGACTAATGAGACAGATGTCGATGCACAGAGTGAACAAGGAGGGAGAACGGCGTGTACAAACAGGAAACTCATCTGCTGGTTACACAAGATGACAAAGGAGATTCCAACCCGAAATTTATCCCAACGTCTCCGCGCGCATCAGGAGCGCTTGGGCCAGCACGAGCGATTTCACGACTCCGTTTCGAATAATGTGCCGGCACGAGCGTTTTCAAAACTCCGTTTCGAATAACGTGCCTGCACGAGCGTTTTTAAAAACTCCGTTTCGAATAACGTGCCGGCACGAGCATTTTTAAAAACTCCGTTTCGAATAACGTGCCGGCACGAGCATTTTTAAAAACTCCGTTTCGAATAACGTGCCGGCACGAGCATTTTTAAAAACTCCGTTTCGAATAACGTGCCGGCACGAGCATTTTTAAAAACTCCGTTTCGAATAACGTGCCGGCACGAGCATTTTTAAAAACTCCGTTTCGAATAACGTGCCGGCACGAGCATTTTTGAAACTCCGTTTCGAATTATGTGCCGGCACGAGCATTTTTAAAACTCCGTTTCGAATTATGTGCCGGCACGAGCATTTTTAAAACTCCGTTTCGAATTATGTGCCGGCACGAGCATTTTTAAAACTCCGTTTCGAATTATGTGCCGGCACGAGCATTTTTAAAACTCCGTTTCGAATTATGTGCCGGCACGAGCATTTTTAAAACTCCGTTTCGAATTATGTGCTGGCACGAGCATTTTTAAAACTCCGTTTCGAATTATGTGCCGGCACGAGCATTTTTAAAACTTTGTTTCGAATAACGTGCCGGCACGAGCATTTTTAAAACTCCGTTTCGAATAATGTGCCGGCACGAGCATTTTTAAAACTCCGTTTCGAATAACGTGCCGGCACGAGCGTTTTTAAAACTCCGTTTCGAATAATGTGCCGGCACGAGCATTTTTAAAACTCCGTTTCGAATAATGTGCCGGCACGAGCATTTTTAAAACTACGTTTCGAATAATGTGCCGGCACGAGCATTTTTAAAACTCTGTTTCGAATAATCTGCCGGCACGGGTATTTTTAAAACTCCATTTCAAATAATGTGCCGGCACCAGTATTTTCAAAACTCCGTTTCGAATAATGTGCCGGCAAGAGTATTTTTAAAACTTCTTTTCAAATAATTTGGCCGCTCAAAAGCCTATCGCGATTTCTGCAGGCAGAAGTTTTGTCAAATTTCAGCTTGCTCCCATGCAAGTTCTGGAAGGTTCCTGTAAGCACTCCCAGCTGTAATTACAGGGCAACGCTCGGGATCTGCTTTTCTATTACCGGTTTGCTAAAAAAGAGTTCTACAAAATTGTTACGTACCAAACTTCCAGCTATTTTTACTTGGGACCGAGCTCTATTATGCCATTTTCCAGGACGAGCTATTCTAAGACTACGCTAGAGAAAGCATTCTTTGCACTGCCATGCTCGTTACACCGCCCGCTTCTGCCTCTCCTGAAGTACAAACTTCTCCCTCCGAAAGCCCCAGTTCTGTCCAGGGAGAAATTCAAGCCAGGCAAAAGTGCTTTTGCAAGGGAAAGCTGCATCCGTGCTGAGGAGGAGTATGTCATTACAGCAGCACGGGTGTAACAACCGAAACAAACTCCTGCCGATACAGACAGGACCTTAGAGATGAATCGATTTTTTTTTTTTTGGTTGGGTTTTTTTTTTTGGTTGTTTTTTTTTTTTTTTGGTTTATCAAACCAAAAAAACAGGAAATCCTATACAAAAAAAGAACTTTTGTCTCAGAATTAACTTTGTAGTCTCATTTCCTGACAACGCCGCGAACTTTGAAGAGCAAAGAAATCCGGCAACCCTTCGAACCCAAACGATACGAACCTCCAGGCACCAGGCCAGCCACAGAAATACCTTCTCTAACCGACTTTTCAGTCCCTCGCTAATTCTCAGCCTTACCGAGACAGCACTGCTCTGAAACCTGCTTCTACAAAGGGCAAAAAAATCGTTTGGTTTTTGGTTTTTTTTTTCATGTAGAGTGTTCTGGATGTGGTTGAGAGAAGCGCCGTGCCCTCAGCCAGATGAATATGCATCGGTGACGACTTGTACCGGTACTTGCCTATGGCTTCGTGCTCTCCCTTGCGGCTGTGCAGGTACCGGCGCTTCTTCTCCTTCAGAAGGTGCTGGAGTCGTTTGAACTGGTCAATGTAGAGAGACTGCAGGCGGATCAGCTTCTCTCGCATGATCAAAGCCACCTCCTCAGCCGTGTACACGCCAGCGTGCCTGAAAAAAACCCCAGACAAAACAGGGTGAAGCCTGCCAGGGTCCCTCGGGGCTGTTCTCCCGACCAAAGGACACAGATGTTATCAGAAACGTGGGCTGAATGACACAGATCAATGGGTGACGAGCAGAAAAACTGCATTTATGGCGTGGGTTTTTGAAGCTGACATCACCCAGAGACTGCTGCCAAATGGGCCTCTCCACACTGGAGGAGGATGATCGTCAAACACTTCCCAGAAGAACCACCAGGTCCAAGACGTGCGAGCGTCCCTGCCTAAACTCACCAAAGCCCAAAGTCCAACTGCAACACCGTTAATATCGTCACCAGGAACGTAACCAGCACCTTTTCTCAGGCGTCCCGCTGAGCTCGGACCGCTCCGCACGCCGCGCGTCTGCAAGCGGCCGGCAGCCAACTTACTTCAAGGGATCCTCCTGGTCGCTATCGATGCTGTCAGCCTCGCTGTCGGGATCTCCTCGCCACGTCTGGTCCACCGTGATAGGGTCCTGCTCGCCATCGCTCCAGCTGTCTTCATCTGAAAAGACAAAGTCACCCCGAGCGATAAGACACCGTCTTGCATCCCAGCGCTCGCTGCCGCGGCACAGGACAGCCGGAGACCCCAGGAGCTCAGCTCCACAGCCGCAGAGATGAACTGGCTCTGCCCCTTGCCAAGAAAAGACTTCTCCCCGGCACGGTGTGAGCAAGGGACAGGGAATGAGAGGAAACCCACCAGCTCAGCGCAGCCAAACCTACCTGCCTACCTAGGAGCCACAAACGGCTAGCTGGCCCCACTGAGCAACCCTGAAAGATGGAAAGCTCAGCACCAAGCCAGCGTTCGACAGGCACTGCTAGAACTAACCCAGCCAAGAGGGAAGCCAGCCAACGTTTCTACTCTGTGAGCGCAAGGGAAGAAAACCTGCAGGATTTTGGCCTGGCAGTGTGACCTGCCTACGGTCAGGGGCAGGTGAGACATGCCAGAATTTGCAGAACACCATCTTTTACCCACGGACCCCGGGATATTTTTTTTTCCCCACCGCACTTCAGAAACGACACTCTTGGCATTTCCACACGGAAGAGAGAGAACTC
Source organism: Falco naumanni (assembly GCF_017639655.2). Lineage (NCBI taxonomy): Eukaryota > Metazoa > Chordata > Aves > Falconiformes > Falconidae > Falco > Falco naumanni. The sequence goes on along the minus strand of NC_054073.1, from coordinate 4,271,807 downwards.
CGGGTCCTCCCTCACCAGTTTTTTTGCTTTCCATTCTTACCCAGGATCCGACTGGCTTCGCTGCGGCTGCTCTCTGCAGTCTGGGAGCCCAGCTCCGTTTTGGCGTAAGAGCTGAGCTGGCAAAGGAGAGTCTCGCTTACAGGCCCAGGATTGGACTTCTTCATTTGAGCTTGGAGCGCCAGAACGTTCCTACGGGCGTGCTCTGCGCAGAACGACGCGCTGCCGGAATAAATCACAAGCTCGTTATAACTCCAAGCCCTCAGCCAGCAAAACGAACAAGCGACGCGGTGAGAAATGTTCCCTGGCACCCGGAGAGCACAGACCCATCACACCTCTCTCGCAGAGCGAGCCGCTGGCTGCAGGTACACCGGCAGAAATGCCAGAGAGCCCCGAGTGGCTCCCAAGACCACACACCGCTGCTGAAACGTCACCTCTGGCACCGGAGCCGGCAGCCCCACGGCACAGCAGCAGGGAGAGAAAAGCGTTTTTTTTTTATTTAAAGGCATTGAAGCGAGCTCCTCTGCTTCCAAAGATTAACACCGGACTCTCAGTTTCCACGCAGAGCGCGCTGGCCCGCGTCCGACGGATGCTTTTTATTGCAGAAGGACCACGGGCGGAATATTGAAGGCCACACAGCCTCCGAGAACGAAACGCGCATCGATGCTCCCGTAAGGGAAACTGCGCTCTGCTGATCTGCTGACCGAACGCCGAGAACTGTTCTAGGTCTTTCCATCCAGAGCAGTCAGAACATTTGACAGGCCTCAGAGAACAGGAACCACAACCGGGTCATCAGCTCCACGAAGGATCTGCGCTGAGGATTATCCGTAGGAACAGACAGCAGCAAGTTAAAGGCGCTGGGCTGAGCGGAGGTACATCTCCAGCTCTTACAAAGGACCTGGATCACTGCAGCCACCTTCCGATGGCAGAGGGCAGCAACCCCACAGTCCTTCAGAACCAAGAGACAACTCCACGCAGCATCCACAACTGAATCTTTTTTTTTTTTTTTTTTTTTAAGCTTAAAAACGCTTCGGAAAGAGGGAGCCGCTTGTCCGAGGTGCCGTAAGCGCAGCACCTGCATCAGGAGAAGGATTCTCCTGCCCTTTTTAATTTGATACGGTACAGAACCAGAGAACCAGGAGAGAGAGAGGTACTCACCCATCCTTCTTCTCCGGTTTGGGCGCGGCGTTGGGACACCGCTTTCCATTCTTTGTTGAAACATAGCTGCACTGCTTGAAAGGGGCACTCCTGTCCTCAAGAATGTGCTTAAGACAAAACTCCTGCCCCTCCAGCCGCGGCTGGGAGCACTGGCGGTGGGTGAAGGCACACGACAGGGGCTCCTGCGGCCGCGGCACAGGAGTAAGGCGGCCTCGGCTTGACGGCAAAACATGGATCCGAATTCTGTTCATGCCAACACCTGCTGGAAAGACGCAGAGCAGTTAAAAGAAGCGAAACAAATGGGCGGAGAGGAGCAACACCTGCTAACGCAGCAGAATAAAACTCTTTTGAACCCCCTCGAACAGGCAGGAGATGAAGTTGCTCCTGTAAAGACAGTTTCTTCCAGCGCCTGAGGAAACTTTTGAGCTCCGGCAGCAACCCCACTTCTGCGCAGAATTAAATATATCGCGCTCACCTGAGGCACCGAGCAGCCACATCCACGCCAAGCGCTGCCGCCTGCCAGCATTGGGGCTGGGGGGGTTACACGTCCCAGTGGTACCCCTCTACCCTCCCCACACCAGTATGGGACCCTTTCCTCCCAGTGCCTGAATCCCACAGCTCCACCCCCCCTCCCAGGGAACCCCCCTCCCACCCATTTGCAGCCCACCGACCCCCGAACACCCGCTACAAACCCCGTCCGTCCCTCCACGGCATCGTCTGCCCCCCCCCCGGTCCCTTCCTCGGTGGGGGGATCCCCCCCGCTTCTCACAGCCCAGAGCTCCCCCCAGCCTGCGCCCCTCCCCGTGCGCAGCCCACCAGCTCCGCAGGGCCCAGTACAGGATCCCACCCGCCCAGTGCGGCACCAGTACGCAACCCTCTCATCCCAGTACAACCCCCCGGGGCAGCTCCTCAGTGCCCATCTGCGTCTCCCGGTGCCCATCCCTGATGCCGGTGGCCCCCGGTGCCCATCCGTACTGCTGGTGCCCCTCGGTGGTCGCCCCTGTGCCCGGTGCCCCCCACTGCTGCCGGTGCCCCCCGGTACCCATCCCTGCTCCCGGTGCCCATCCCTGCTGCCGGTGCCCCTCGGTACCCATCCCTGCTCCCGGTGCCCATCACTGCTGCCGGTGCCCCTCGGTACCCATCCCTGTTCCCGGTGCCCATCACTGCTGCCGGTGCCCCCCGGTGCCTGCCCCTATTCCCGGTGCCCCCCGGTACCCATCCCTACTCCCGGTGCCCTTCCCTGCTGCCGGTGTCCCCCGGTACCCATCCCTGCTGCCGGTGCCCCCCAGTGCCTGCCCCTGCTCCCGGTGCCCCTCGGTACCCATCCCTGCTGCCGGTGCCCCTCGGTACCCATCCCTGCTGCCGGTGCCCATCCCGGCTGCCGGTGCCCCCGGTACCCATCCCTGTTCCCGGTGCCCATCCCGGCTGCCGGTGCCCCCCGGTACCCATCCCTGCTGCCGGTGCCCCCAGCGCCTGCCCCTGCTCCCGGTGCCCATCCCTGCTGCCGGTGCCCCCCGGTGCCGCCCCCCCTATCCCGGTGCCCCCCACGCACGTGCTCCGCCACCCGCCCCGCTCCCCTCCCGCGCATGCGCGGTCGCGCCCCTCGGCTGCCCGGGCGCCGCCATTTTGTCCGCGGGCGGCGGGCATGAGGGGAGCTCCCGAGGGGGGCCCGGATAGCGCTACCGGAGCGGAGGGCGGGATGGAAACCTTGTCCCCGGTCGGTACGGGGTGAAGGTGCCCCGGGGGACGGCGCAGGCGTCGCGACGAAGGGCTCTGCGGACCGCGCTGAGGGCGGGCGGCGCCGCCGCCATCTTACCTCACTGCCGCCCCGGCCTCCCTGCTGCCTCGCCGTACGCCCGCCCCGCCACCTCACTGGTTCGCCCGGCCGCCAATCCGACGAGGGCGCGGAGGCGGTGCGGCGCGCGATTGGCCGGGCGAGCTGTCAGTCCGCAGGGACAAGCCGCGCCCCCGGGAGTCACGTGAGGCGGCGCGGCGGGAAGCCGCCACGTGTGCGCGGCGGCAGCGGGGCCGCCGAGGGGGTTTGCGGGCCCCGGGCGGGGGAACGGGGACGGGAGCGGGGTTTGTGCTTTGGCTCCGGGAAGGCTGAAGCTCCCGGTAGCCCCAGGGACACCAGCGTGGACCCAGGAGGCCCAGAGCCCCCCCCGTGGGCTCTCAGCCCGTCCCTTCCCGGTTATCCCGGGGCAGCGGAAGACCCCCCTTGCTCCCTGCCGGTTAAACGAGGGATGCCCTGCAAAGCCCACCAAGGCGGGAGCAACCAGCCCCCAAGAGAGGTTGGGGGAGGGGAGCAAGCGCCAGCCCTTCGCCAGGAACCGTTCCCGAACCCGCCGCGGGTGGGTTACCGACGGCGGAGGCGCTGGCGAGGGTCTGCGGCACCGACTGCCCTTAAAACCAAACTTGATGTAGAACAAGAGTTTCACAAAACCATACGGAGACAGTACGTTTATTGAAGGTTGGGAAAGTAAAGTCTCGAGAACAAAGGGAACGGTGGTTGGTTTGGGTTTGGGTTTGTTTTTTTTCAGAAACATTCAACCAAATCTCAGGCGGCTGCCCTGGTGCTGGCTCGAAGTCGCGGTGAGAATTGTTGTCACCAGCGCGGCTGGGAACTGCCACGCGCCGATGGAGCCCCTGGAAGAGCTGCCCAGGGCACGAGGACTCCTCCAGCCAGCCGTCCTGCATGGTCCCATCCTGCATCCCAGCCGGGAACGCACCACGCTGCTCCTCTCCAAGTCCTCAACGGGCACGGACCGAGTCCGCCAACGTATTTCACACCTAAAACCTGCCCTACCCGCAGCAGCCCCCGCCACGGGGCTGCTCTGCCCCAGCGCGTCCCTTCACACCGCAGGACCCCCCCCTTGCTCAGCAGCACTCGTCCCTGGGCAGCATCTCCCGACGCTCTTCCCCCAAAAAAACAGCGAGGAGGGGGATCGGCCCTGGGCCAAGCACCCTCGATCCATCACCTCACCCCAGCTGTTCAGCACCAGCTGCCCTGAAACGCCACCAGAAGCCCCCCAGCAGCCCCCCTGCCCCTGAAGCGCCGCCACCGCCGGGGTTTCCAGCAGAAGCGGTGGGATCCGCGGGCAGGGAGCGAGGGATCGAGACGGGATCCCCAAACCAGAGCAGCTTTAGGAGCGAGGAAACCGGACCCACAGCAGCTGGGATCCTCCCCCACACTGCTTCATCCCCTCCACCCCTCAAAACCCTCCTGAACCCCTCAAAACCCTCCTGAACCCACTTTCTGTTGCCATCAGCTGGAGTGGAACCATCCCAAACCCTCACCGGGGTTCCCCCCCCCCCCCCGCAGCACCACAAAATTAAAATGAACAAAACACTAAGATATAAGTTACCGCTTAAATTATTTGTAAAACATCTTAAATTTTCTGTGACATATTTTAAATACACCCCCCCCCCCCCCCAGAGCCGCCCCCCCCCCCCCCCAAATGTGTGTTCCCCAGAGGAGGCTTCAGTTGTAGCAAGGACAGAGCCCACCGCTAACTGGAAGTTGATGGGGGGGGGGGAAAGAGGGGGAGCAAGGAACAGAGAAAGGGTTTCTTATCCTTTCACAGCTTCAACAACTCCGCGCTCTAAATATCAATAATAAAAGTTATATTAAAATAAAATAGTTCTTCGTGAGGCAGTGGAGATTGAACAAGCCCTTTCATGCACCCGCAGGGGCAGCCCAGGTTGAGCTTGGGGGGGGGTAGGGGGGGTGGGGGTGGGGAGAGAGAGAGAGAGGGGGGGGGCTTTGCTCAAACTCAGTAGTAGAAAGATGTTTTACTTGGGGAGAGGGGGGAGGGGGGGGGGCGGTTCTGAGGGGAGGGGGGGGTGGTCGGGGCTTGTCCGTGTTGGCGGTGGCTCTGGAGCTGGTGGAAGCCCGGGGGTTCAAGAGCTCGCCGTAAGAGTGGAAGTCAAAGGCGGGGGGCTGGGTGGGCTGCATGCCCTGAGCGCTCAACAGCGAGTGCAGCATATTGACCGTATCCTGGTAGTCACTGGCCTGGTTGGCGTTGTGCCCGTTGGCCCCCGTGGGCCCCTTGTCCAATTTGTGGCTTCCCCGAGCTTTGTTAGCTTGGGGTAAGGGAAGGTTGCCCAAATCTGAACCGTGCCCTGGCAGGTGGGCCGCCCCGGGGAGGTGGGGGTAAGGGAACGGCATGCCGGGGCCTTTGGTGGAAACTTTGCTGACTTTGGGCTGGTGCTCGTGGGCTACGGCCGCGGTTGCCCCCTCCTCCGGCAGCGGCCTCTTACGGGAAGAGGCGAGGGGACCGTAGGTTTTGTGGGGCGCGGCGCTAGGCTGGCTGCTGCCGTGTTTAGAGTCTCCCGGCCGCTTGGTCGCCACGTTGCTGGGCCCGGCGCCAAGCTGGGGGTGTAAGTGTTTGTGAGAGTGGTGGTTGTGGTGGTGGTGGTGGTGGTTCGAAGAGTGGCCCTTGTGTTTCTCCTTGTGCTCACGGTTCTTGCCGCTGCTCTCGTCCGAGGAGCCGTGCCTGTCTGCGGCGGTTGGCACTTTGATCCGCATTTTTATCTCCTCCTGCTTGGAAGGGAGGGGTCTCTCCCCACCTCCACCTGCCACCGGGAGCCGAAGTTTCAGAGCCGAAGCTTTGTCACTCTTTTCAGGGCCGGGAGGGCGCTCGGGGTTTTCTGAGCCGCCGATGGGAATTTTCAGGATGATCGGAGAGGGGTTGCTGTCCTGCTGGACTTCCCTCTCCCGCTGCTGCTGGACCAGGAGATTCTGCGCGGCGTAGGCATACTGGGAGCGCACGTTGGCCTCCATGTTCTCCAGCTGCCGCTTCTGCGCCGCCAGCTCCTCGGCGTGCTTGGCCCGGTACTCCTTGAGCGACACTTTGGCTGACGGGGCGTTCTTGCCGCTCTGCTTCTGATAGCCAGCGCCATCCTGCTGTAAAGGATGCTCAGCAGCCGAGGAGCTTTCGTTAGTCCTGTGACTCTGGCCGGGCTCCAGCTTGGGTGGAGGGTGCTGGGACAACCAGTGCTCGGGCTGGGTTATATCCGCACCGCTCTGGTCACTGGGCGAGTCCGCTGCGGCTGGCAGAGCCGGCCCCGCTCCGGCGGTCGAGGATGTCGACATGCTCATTAACCCAGCAATGTTCATGTCCGAACTATTGTTCCTGGAAATCATGTTGAGGATAGTCTGCTCCGACAGGCTCTCATCTTCACCGTGGTCGTCAGCCTTTGACTTGCCAGCTGCTTGAGAGGCCTGGAATAAAAAACAAGCGACCGATCACTTCCTCTGGGCTGTCACTAGAGCTCTTTGAGGCTAGCAGCCCCCCCCCCCCCCCCCCCCAGCTCTTATTTAAAGACAAATCCACTTTGCCCCCCTGTGGGTAAAGACACAACCACTGGAAGCACGGCTGCTAGGGCGGCCGAAAAATCAAGGTCTCTCCAGAGTTAATTCAGAACAGACAAACTCTGTCTGGGTTTGTTGGGGGTTTTTTTTGTTGGTTTATTATTTTTTTTTTTGCAGATGCAGAGTATTCTGCATTTTGCAGATGCAGAGAATTCGGATTTTCCCCCCCACACACACACACACGCCCTTCAGACACCGCCTTGCATTGTCATAGCGGAGATGCCACACGGCCTCACAGCAAAAAAAAAGTCAGAGCCTGTGTTCTCCTGCAAGCACCCACAGCCTAAAGCAGATTCTCACCCGCCAGTTCCGGATACGTTTAAGCCGGTTGGGAGTTTTCTCAAGGATCTGCAGGAATTCATGAGTCAGTTCTGCAGAGACACAAAGCCAAGCAAGAGGGTCAGAGGCAGGCAGACCAAGGCTAATCCGTCAGGGCAATCCCTCTACTTACTGATGGAGCTACTGATGAGATGGAGCTACTCCAGGAGGGGAAAATACTCACAACTAGTATCACTGACCACATTTAAACTCATCTCACTGTGCGCCTTTTTTGCCACCTCTGTTGCACCATAGAAGCTGCTGCTGCACTGGAAAACTTGGCAAAACCTAAAGTCCTGGCCTCCACGAACTGGCCAGTGGCCGTGTTTGAATGGCAGACCCAGGAATAGAGATGCCGAAATAATAGAAGAGCCTTTTTTTTTTTTTGGGGGGGGGAAAAAAACCTCGCTCCCAAACTTACCATCTAAGAGCTCCAGAGTTACAGTGCCATCAACGTATTCCCACCAGTGCTTCCCGTCCGTAGAGACTGGGATCTCCCAGTTGGACCACTTACAAGCCAGGTGGATACAGACGCAGGCCACAACGGGAGGGGTGTACTGCAAGCTGAAGGTGGTCAGGTGCAGGCTGACGTCACCAGCAGGGAGAGAGAAACAGAAAGCCATCAACTCCCAAGCCTGAACCTCAGCACTCACAATCGCCCACTGAAGAGACGCTGCACAAGAGGTCGGACGCGGTGGGGAGCTCCCTGCCATTCCTCCCCAGTACCGCCCAGTACTACTGGTACGGGCGACTCGCAGCCCGCTACACCGATTTCTTTGTTCCTTCCCCGTTCTGCTGCAGGGAATTCGGGGCCAGGCAACTCGAAGGCTTTGCAGCTCGTGCGGGATGAGCGAGGCACGCTGCCGCCCCGCTCCAGCCCTCCTCCGAGGGAGAAAGCGAGCGGCTGGATTATCTGCCGCCCCCCCCCCCCGCCCCCCAGCCCTGCCGTGGGCTCTGCTCCGTCTGAGCAGTAACTCACTTCCAAGTGCAACTCCCGGGATGGCACTCAAGGAGCAAAGTGGCCCTTCTCTTTGGCTTTTAGGAAGGGTCTGATCTTTCTCAAATTTTTAGGAAAAAGCGCTGAAGCTTCGGCTGCGAATAGCACCATACTCTGGAGTGACTCAGGAGCGCCTAAAAGGGAGCCTGGCCGCCTATCAAGCATTTTAATTAGTAAAATTAGCGATGTAACAGCTCGGACATCAGTGCCAGGAGATCTAGGTAGCACTGAGAACAGGAGAACGGATGGACTAAGAAAGCATCCTACTCTCCACCTGCAGGAACACCAGGTCCACCGATCCTTAGAAACCGTGACAGCAAGTCGAGTGCAGGATGTGGCCCACCCTCACGCTCCTGAAATCAGCCCTTTTAAAAAGCGCCTGATGAAAACGGTGCCACCGAGCACCTACGGGCAGCTGCAGGATGGCACGATCTGCATTGCTTCGCTACGCTCGGGTTATTAAAACATTTTTCTAATCAATGCAATGCGGAGAGACAAGAGATACGCATCTACAGCCAAAAAGTCTGAAGCCGTTTCACGGATATTGTATTTTTCCATGCATCAGGAAGTCAAACCCAGGAAATTCAGAGCCTTTATCCAGTCAGCCAAGGTTAAGAAGTGAAGTGAAAGTGCACAAGGAGCCTTAACTCTGCCCCGTAACGATGCCAGAAGGAAATAAAAGTTAAAACATCCGAACCGGATTTATCAGGCGTAGCTATACCGTTGAAGTGCCTTAATCAGGCATTTCATGGCATCACTTTTAAGGCAAAATTGAGGCTGCCCGGCTGCATTTCTTTCTTTCTGCCTGGCTTTCTTTCAATTACAACCTTAACTCGTAATTCCTTGGTTTTGCAATTATTGCTGCAGGGATAAAACACGTTTCAAGGATGCATTTACCCAGGCATTACTAACACCACCTTCCCTTGATGCGGGGAAACCCACACAGTGCCCTTTGGAGCTAGAGAACACCCTCAACAGACAATCCTCCCAGCACGCTGCGGAGGTGAGCAGGGAACATCTCTCACAGGCAGAGGGGAGAGAAACTACTCGCCCAAGGCCACGCACATTCCTGGCTTGGCCAGGGCTTGGAAGCATCCTCTGACTTGGCAGCTTCACCTCTGCTAGCGCCTAAACCATCTTTTTCTCCCGTCCTTTCGCTTCTGCGAGCTCTTTCACAAAACCACCGCATTTTCCTTGTCCACGATTTGTTCCAACCATTAACTCCGTGATTTGCCTACAGCTGGTAAGGCAGGATTTTTTTTTTTAATTATTTTTTTTTTAAATAATGTCGGAAGTCCCAACACAAGCACTGGTATCAGCCTTGTGGTGAAAATCTAGTGACAAAACTCCCTAGACATCTCAAGGGGGAAAAAATGAAGGGGCTTTTTTTGTTTCCAAGACTCTGCTTAAAGGGCTGTCTGTCCACTCACACAGGCCAGACAAGGGTATCGTTTTCTCTTGTAATGCCTCATGCCTGCATCCAACTCCTCTTTTTCTCCTTTTATACTCTAGATCAGCCTTCTTTGGGGCACAGACCATATTTGTCAACAATCTGCACAGTACCTACTTGAGCGAAAACTCTCCGACACCTAGGTGCTAAGTAAATAAGTATATATTTGTTCCAAGTCTACCTTTTTGTTTTGGTTTTTGTTTTTTGGTTTTTTTGGGGGGGGGGGGTTGGCTTTTTACTTTCACAACTGCCTAACTCCCCATAAAAGAAAGCGGTGAAGTTCCTGAGCATCCCATCTACCTCGCTTATACGGCTGGTTTTGACCAGCAGCCGGCAGGAGAAAGGGTTCCTGCTCTTTCTGAACCAAACCAAGCGACCCCCAGGTGTTCACAGGCTGAGCAATGCCCCAGGGGTCACCAGTAGCACATCTCCTCCAGATAAGACCCTCTGTTCAAATATGAATCAATTGTAAAATAATAACCTGTTGGTAGCCATGAAATAGGAAGTTTGCGCCAAGTCCTTGCTGGCTGAAAGAGAAAAGGAAAAAAACAGGGCGTTAGTCTGCATATCCTGACAAGTGTGATGATATTTTAGCGCAAGAACCACTGGCCTGTCGCCACCACACACATAACGAGGCACCCAGCACGGTTTGACTAACTCTGCACCACAGCTAGAAGGATTTTAGAAATTATGGTATGTAGAGAGCTCTGCATGGTTCAGCAGAGCCACAACATCGCGACAGTCATTTGCAACTGCCTCTATTTTGACATTCGTTACGGTTACCAAGGACATCGACCGCAGGCGAGTTCTTTAGCAGTCCCGGCTGGACACTCCTAACGTATATTTTCATGGCTCTTCTCTGTCAAGCTGAGGTTACACGGAGGAGAAGCCACAAGCGCCTGACATCTGCCATCGCTTACCTCGCACTAGCTGTGTGCACTTCACCACGTGGGTATGGGGGTGGTCGATAGTGATCTCAAAACCTGGAAGAACACAGACAGACGGCCATCAGAAAACCAGCAGCACACCCCCCCGGCTCTATGAACCTCATGTTTTCCTGCTCCTGGGGGACAAGGCCTTCTCCCCTTCCCTCCTACAGCCCCTGCTCTCTGCTCGGAGGCAAGCAGGAATAGAGGAGCCCGTTTTCCTGTATCCAGAAGACTCAAGTTCTCCAGTCACAAAACCCGAAGGTCACTGCTGCTGCCAGACCTCCAAAGCAGCTAAATGACTTCTGCGCTTGAAAGACCTCACTGAAAACAAAACAACTATTAAGGATTTTAAAAATAGCAGGACAAAGCCTCTTACAGCAGCTGGGAGGAAGGAGAAGACAATGGCATCTGCTCAAAGGAATTTCTGTCACCCAAAAAGCTAAGAGGAAGCAGACGTTTTCCCTTTGAAGGAGCCTACAGCACTAAAGACAACTGAACTCAACCCTTGCTTCAGCTTCCCATTCAGTTTGGGTATTATGTTTTAAAGAAAAGAAAAAAAAAAAAAAAAACACCAAAAAACCAAAACCCACCACTTTCAAATCGGTCCATGTGTGCAACAGATTTGGTTCTTCCCAATGCAGAACATTCTAGAAGAACTGGGACGTTAAAAAAGGCAACTGGAGGACTGAGTCGCTGCAGAACTGGGGTGACAGTTTAGCCACTGGCTTGCCAGGCCAGCACGTGCGAGCCATCGACACACCTGCCCCTCCTGTCCCCTCGGGAGCGAGGGACTGGGGCGTTTACTCTGAACCAATTCCGAAATGACAAAGGCCTACCGAGTAGTTTGGAGTGAACCACTATCTACAGACTGACTCTGAAATGGAACACGTGTTAGCAAAATCAAGTTTTAACAGTACATTTTAGAAAGGAACAGGATACCGGATCCAATGGCCACAGCCCTAAATGTAGGCTCCAGCTTCTACTTTCAAAAAAAAACCCAAAAACTTGCTGGGTTTTGGGTTTGGGTTTTTTTTTCCCCCATGTTCAGCTATCTGATCAAAATATTGAACTTTCAACCCAGGTTTTAAGACATCTCTCAGTGCAAACTGTTGCCTAGCCACAGGACTAGAGCATTATCAAGTTCAACAGCACAACAAAGGACAGCGACCGGTGTCCAAGCGGTACAAAACCTGTTGTGGGAGGGGGGGGAGGAAAAAAAAAAATGAAAAGAAAAAAAAAAAAGAGACGAGCCACACTTCCACGCTTCAATTTCTCTAAGCATTGATCCTGACACAAGTTACACCTGAAAAAACTGATGTTAAAAGGGAAACAGAAGGAGCGGGTGTGAAAAATAGTTTGTTGCCTGGACTCTTGCTCTCCCACTGGCCAGCTGTACATCTGCCCTCCAGCTGTGGAGAAGACTGTGCGGTTAGGCTCTCCGCTCTGCGGAACAACTCCTGGGTCTGAGATTCGTGTGGCAGCCCGTCCGCTTTGAAAAACTTACCCAGGGTCTGCAGTATTATGCTCTCTAGAATGACCAGGTCTTGGGCTTGTTGCAGGTAAGCCTGGGGTTGAGAGGACAGGCAAGTTACTCATGATGAGGCACTCCGTATAAAGCCTGCACATTTCTAACACCCTTTTCTCAGGGAGGCAAAAATAGCAAAGGGGAATCTTTATGCCGATCTGCACTGGGGGGAACTGGCACAGATTCCCTGCCAGAAAAGAGAAAGCAGAGTGCTGGGGTGGACCCGCTCCCCTGCTAGTGCTTCTGCTAGGGGAGGGTTGCTTCGGGATCCACAGTGGCCCTCTCAGTCCTGGTCCCTCGCACTGCACGGGATGGCTATACGAGCAGTACAGGAGAGGAATTAGCTGCTTTTGCCTTATTTTTTTTTTCTTTTTTTTCCTTAAGCTTTCCTGGATAAAGCTGCCCCTTTTCAGCAGGGTTGGCTGCTCAGTTCCAGGTAAGACGGGCTGTCTCGAGAGATGGGGAATCAGCAATGTTTTTAATAAACCCACCGTTAAACACGTGGGGACAGAACAGAACCAAACTGCGCACACCACCTTCTCCGCCACAGACACTACTCAATCGCAGCAGCCAACATCCATGCCCTCCTCAGAAGCTTTTCACGCAGACACCGTTACACAGCACGCCTGAATCACATTTGCAGCAGCACAGCAGAGGAGAACAGAAGAGAGGTCGCCACAGAGCAGGAAAGAAAAGCCTTCTGCTGTACAGAAGCCAAAAAGCTCTCGGTAGCGTAAGAGCAGTTGAATTGGAAAGCTGTCACTGACCATCCTAGGACACAGCCGCTCACTTAGAGAGCGGGTTACTGCGGAACCCGACTGAACAAGATGCTGTAGCCACGCAATTCAGGATGCAGCACGCTTCCGCCATTCCCATTCCTCGTGCCTCTCCGCTCCTCACATCAGAGCCCAGTTCTCCGATCTCAACACTTACCTCACTCTTGGTGTCTAGAGGATTTTCCTGGGGATGCAGACAGGCATGTGCTACCTTGATAACATGCTCCAGCTTACGAGGCTGCTCCTCCACCTTGGCTGCCAAGAACACTGCTGCTGGGACCACCGACTTCAGAAAATTAAAAAAAAAAAAAAAAATTTTTAATTAGTAAGTTCAAGATTAAATTAATTTATTTAAATCAAATAAATTGGGCTAATTCTCACATCTAGAAGAACCACTCCTTTAGGAAACAAAGTCCAAACAAGGGAAAAGGGTCTCTGGTGACCACTGACTGCTACAAACAACCCTTTCCCTTTCCAAACCCCATCCCCTAGGGTCGGTCCCACCATGTCACCCCCCAAGCTGGCTGCCAAGCAGCAGAATAGGAGCTGGGGGGTTCCCAGCGCTTCCCACCCCGCCAGACCCCAGCACACTTACGTTCCTGTGGAACTGGGTGAAGGACTGGACCATGTAGAAGCGATGCATGTACACGATGGCCGTGTTGATGGTGAGTTGGGAGCTGATGGGGCGGTTAAGGAAACACACAGCCCCGATGACAAGCCCGGAGCAGCACCCTCAACCCCTCCACATCCCACCAACACCGGGCTGGGTTTCGCTCTCCCAGCTACTGAGATGCGCCTGGCTTTCCTGGCTCCTGGATTTGGATTTCCTGTGGCCAAGATATGCCTGGCTTTCCTGGCTTCTGGATTTGGCTCTCCCTATGGCCGAGGTGCACCTGGCGCTCCTGGACCTGACTCTCCCCGCGGCAGAGCCTGGCTCACCTTGCTCCCGAAACAGACCTGGCTCTCCCTACCCCTGTCTCTCCCCGCTCTTGAGTCCAGCCAAACTCTCCCTGCTCCTGAAAGGGGCCCGGGGCTCCCTGCGCCCGGCTCGGTCCTGGCTCTCCCGGCTCCTGCAACCGCCCCGGCTCTCCCGGCGTCCCCCGCAACGGCCCCAGCCGCCCCCCGATCCCCGCAACGGCCCCGGCTCTTCCGGTGCCCCCCGCAACGCCTCCGGCCGCCCCCCGATCCCCAAATGGGCCCGGCACCCGAATCGGCCCCGGCTCTCTCCGCTCCCGAAAAGGCCCCGGCTCTCCCCGCTCCCGAAACGGCCCCGGCTCTCCCTGCTCTGGCCTCCCGAATCGAGCCCGGCTCCCCCCGCGGCCGACGGCGGCTCGCCCCACTCCCGGAAGGGGCCCGTCTCTCCCCGCTCCCAAAACAGCCCGGGCTCTCCCCGCAGCCACCCCCGGCCCTCCCTGCAGCCGGGTCCAGCTCCCCCCGCCGCCACCCGCAGGCCTCCCGGGCCCCCCCCCCAGCTCCCAGAGTCGGTACCCAAGCGCAGGCCGTGCGGCCTAGCGCGGCCGGATACACGTTGAGACGCTGCCCCATGTCCTGGAGCAAGTTGGCCGCCTGCTGCCGGTACGAGAGTTCCTTGTCGGGGTCGAGACCGGCGCGGCGCGAAGGGCTGTTCTCCAGCTGCTCGCGGGTGAAATACCAGCGCCGCCCCGCCGCGCCGCCGGCCCCGCCGCCCGCCGAGGCCTCCATGGCGATCTGCGCCCGCGCGCGCACGCACGCACGCACGGACGGACGGACGCACGCACGGACGGACGCACGCACGCACGGACGGACGCACTGATGCTGGAACGCGCTGACGTCACACAACAGAGGCGCGCGCGTCCGGCGGCGTTGGTAGGCGGGGCCAGGGAGGAGCCTTCGTGGCGCATGCGCGTTCCAGAACGCCTGCGCGGGTTGGGGCAGGGAGGGGGGAGGGGCGAGCCGGTATCCGCCCCGCCCTCCGGGACCTACTGTGACCCCCCGGCAACGGGCCCTCCGGCATCTCCGGGACCCGGCCCGCACCTCTAGGCCCCACCCACCGGGCCCGGGCCCCCTGTCGGGGTCTGCCCCTCCCCCCCCCCCCCGGGATCAGGGCCTCCCCCCAGGTACCAGGCCCCACACTGGGATCTGGGCCCCCCCCCCCCCAGCACACCAGGCCCCTCTACCAGGACAGAGACCCCACACCGGGCCCAAGCCCCCTGCCAGGATCTGGGCCCCCCACACACCGGGCCCAAGCCCCCTACCGGGGTCTGGCCCCCCACACTGGGATCAGGCACTCCCCCCCAGGGACCAGGATCTGGGACCCCACACACACACCGGGACCAGGTCCCCTACTGGGATCTGGCCCCCCCCCCATACTGGACCAGGCCCCCACACCGGGATCTGGGCTCCCCCCCCCCCCCCAGGACCAGGCCCCTCTACCAGGATCGTGGCCCCCCCATACCAGGACAGAGCCCCCACACTGGGCCCAAGCCCCCTACTGGGGTCTGGCCCCCCACACTGGGATCAGGCACTTCCCCCCCAGGGACCAGGATCTGTGACCCCACACACACACCGGGACTGGGTCCCCTACTGGGATCTGGCCCCCCCCATACTGGACCAGGCCCCACACCGGGATCTGGGCTCCCCCCCCCCCCAGGACCAGGCCTCTCTACCAGGATCGTGGCCCCCCCATACCAGGACAGAGCCCCCACACTGGGCCCAAGCCCCCTACCTGGATCTGGGTCTCCCACACACCAGGCCCGGACACCCCCCCTCCAAGATCTGGGACACCCCCCCTCCCAACAACCCACCAGGATCTTGCCCCCTCCACGGGGGTCTCGGCCTCCCGCAGCCCCCCCCCTCCCCCGTGCCCCACACGTCAGGCCACAGCTCGTATCCAAAGTGAGTTTTATATATAATTTATCTGTACACACGAAGGACAAAGTACCTCAGGTCTGCACTGAGGGGGGGGGGCAGTACCCCCCAACCCGGGCTGAGCCCCCCCCGGCCCCAAAACGGCTTCAGAAAACAAAAGAAAAAAAAAAAAAAAAGAAAAAAAAAAGTCACTTTTTTTTTTTTTTTTGCATTTAAAAGGAGGGGAAGCTGCCCCCCCCCCCTCCCCACCGGCAGCCCCCGGGAGGGTACAGGACCCCCTGGCTGGGGAGGGCCGGGCCCCTGGGTGGGGGTTCTGGGGGGCTGCGAAGGTGCTTTGCCTGTGTGTGTCCCCCCCCAGCAGGCGGCACTTTAATTTGGCACATGGAGGAGGTCGGGGAGACCCCCACCCCCAAACCCCACACCCCACCCCAGCCCCTTCCCCGGGGGGGTGTCCCCCTCCCCTCTTTGGCACATGGGGGATTTTGGCAAAGGGGGGGTTGCACCCTGACACCCACCCCCCCCCCAAAACACACCCTGGTACAGGGCTGAGAAATGCTCCCCTCAACACACTGCCCTGGGGGGGGCGGGGGACAGTGGGGGGGTGGGGGTGATGACACCCCCACCTCCAGCCACCTCCCTTGTGTCCGTTTCTCCCTTTTTCCTCTTTTTTTTTTTTTTTTTTTTTTCCTAAATATGTAGATTTGGGGATCTTTCCTTTTTTTTTTTTTTTTGCCTAACCCCTGGTGCAGGCTGAGGGGCATCAGCCTGGGGCTGGGGGTGGGGGGGAACACCACGGCCCTCCCCCCCCCCCCCCCCTCCTAACTCCCTCCAGGGCCAGCGTTGAGGAAGTAGGTGGTCATCTCCCCCTTGCCCTTGACCTTGACCAGCCCCCGGCACTCCAGCACGTAGCCCTTGGCTGCCAGCACCTGGTACAGGTCCGTTGTCACCTGGGAAGAGGGGGACATGGGGGTGAGGTGCTGGGGGGGGGGGGGGGCTCAAAGAAAGGGTCCCCCCAGCTCCCTGCCCCCCGAGCTGACCTGGATGCGGTCTGGGACCCCGGTGCTGTCCATGCGGCTGGAGACGTTGACGGTGTTGCCCCAGATGTCGTACTGCGGCTTGCGCGCCCCGATCACCCCCGCCACCACCGGCCCCATGTTCAGACCTGGGGGGGGGGGGGACGGGACATGACATGACACGGGCAGAGCGTCACGGACCCCCCCCTACGGCTGCAGGCGTGAGGGCACGGGGGTGCGCGAGGAGGTTGCGTGTGCAAAGGGGAAGGGGCGTGCAAGGGGGTTGTGCATGCAAAGGGTTTGCGACAGCAAGGGAGCGAGTCAAGGGGCGTGCAAGGGCTGCGTGTGCAAAGGGGAAGGGGCGTGCAAAGGGGAAGGGCTGTGCAAAGGGGAAGGGGCGTGCAAAGGGTTTGCAACAGCAAGGGAGCAAGTCAAGGGGCGTGCGAGGGCTGCGTGTGCAAAGGGGAAGGGGCGTGCAAAGGGGAAGGGCTGTGCAAAGGGGAAGGGGCGTGCAAAGGGTTTGCAACAGCAAGGGAGCAAGTCAAGGGGCGTGCGAGGGCTGCGTGTGCAAAGGGGAAGGGGCGTGCAAAGGGGAAGGGCTGTGCAAAGGGGAAGGGGCGTGCAAAGGGTTTGCAACAGCAAGGGAGCAAGTCAAGGGGCGTGCGAGGGATGCGTGTGCAAAGGGGAAGGGGCGTGCAAAGGGGAAGGGCCGTGCAAAGGGTTTGCGACAGCAAGGGAGCGAGTCAAGGGGCGTGCGAGGGATGCATGTGCAAAGGGGAAGGGGCGTGCGAAGGGTTTGCAATGGCAAGGGAGTGTGTAAAGCAGCAGGGGTGTGCAAAGGGGAAGGGGCACACAAAGGGAGTGTGCAAATGGGTGTGCAAGGGCTACGTGTGCAAAGGGGAAGGGGCGTGCAAGGGGTTTGTGCATGCAAAGGGTTTGCGATGCCAAGGGAGCGAGTCAAGGGGTGTGCGAGGGCTGCGTGTGCAAAGGGGAAGGGGCGTGCAAAGGGGAAGGGGTGTGCAAAGGGTTTGCAATGCAAGGGAGTGTGTAAAGCAGAAGGGGTGTGCAAAGGGGAAGGGGCACACAAAGGGAGTGTGTAAAGGGGTGTGCAAGGGCTACATGTGCAAAGGGGAAGGGGCGTGCAAAAGGTTTGTGCATGCAAAGGGTTTGCAATGGCAAGGGAGTGTGTAAAGCAGAAGGGGTGTGCAAAGGGGAAAGGGCACACAAAGGGAGTGTGTAAATGGGTGTGCAAGGGCTATGTGTGCAAGGGGAAAGGGGCGTGCAAAGGGTTTGTGCGTGCAAAAGGTTTGCAATGGCAAGGGAGTGTGTAAAGCAGAAGGGGTGTGCAAATGGGAAGGGGCGTGCAGAGGGGTGTGCAAAGGGCACATGAGGAGCATGCAAAGGGGCATGTAAAGGGCATGCCAGGAGCGTGCAAAGGGCGTTCAAAGGTCATCCAAAGGGTGTGCAAAGGGCATGCAAAGGGCGCATGAGGAGTGTGCAAAGGGCGCACAAGGAATGTGCAAAGGGCATGCAAAGGTCATTCAAAGGGCATGCAAAGGGTGCACGAGGAGTGTGCAAAGGGCATGCAAAGGGCATGCAAAGGGCGCGCAAGGAGTGTGCAAAGGGTGCGCAAGGAGCGTGCAAAGGGCATGCAAAGTTCATTCAAAGTGCGTGCAAAGGTCATGCAAAGGGCACACAAGGAGCGTGCAAGGGGCATGCAGAGGTCATTCAAAGGGTGTGCAAAGGTCATTCAAAGGGCATGCAAAGAGCGTGCAAAGGGCGCACAAGGAGTGTGCAAGTGGCATGCACAGGTCATTCAAAGGGCGTGCAAAGGTCATTCAAAGGGCATGCAAAGAGCGTGCAAAGGGCGCACGAGAAGCATGCAAAGGGCGTGCAAAGGGCGTGCAAAGGGCATGCAAAGGGCGCACAAAGGGCATGCAAAGGGCGCACAAGGAGTGTGCAAGGGGCATGCAGGGGTCATTCAAAGGGCATGCAAAGAGCGTGCAAAGGGTGCACGAGAAGCATGCAAAGGGCGCATGAGAAGCGTGCAAAGGGCATGCAAAGGGCATGCAAAGGGCGTGCAAAGGGCATGCAAAGGGCATGCAAAGGGCGCACAAGGAGTGTGCAAGGGGCATGCAGAGGTCATTCAAAGGGTGTGCAAAGGTCATTCAAAGGGCATGCAAAGAGCGTGCAAAGGGCGCACGAGAAGCATGCAAAGGGCGCACGAGAAGTGTGCAAAGGGCATGCAAAGGGCATGCAAAGGGCATGCAAAGGGCGCACAAGGAGTGTGCAAGGGGCATGCACAGGTCATTCAAAGGGCGTGCAAAGGTCATTCAAAGGGCATGCAAAGAGCGTGCAAAGGGCGCATGAGAAGCGTGCAAAGGGCATGCAAAGGTCACTCAAAGGGCGTGCAAAGGGCATGCAAAGGGCGTGCAAAGGGCGTGCAAAGGGCGTGCAAAGGGCACACAAGGAGTGTGCAAGGGGCATGCAGAGGTCATTCAAAGGGCGTGCAAAGGTCATTCAAAGGGCATGCAAAGAGCGTGCAAAGGGCGCATGAGAAGCGTGCAAAGGGCATGCAAAGGGCGTGCAAAGGGCATGCAAAGGGCATGCAAAGGGCGCACAAAGGGAATGCAAAGGGCGTGCAAAGGGAGTGCAAAGGGAGTGCAAGGAGCGTGCAAAGGGCGTGCAAAGGGCGTGCAAAGGGCATTCAAAGGGCGTGCGAGGGGCATGCGAGGGGCGTGCGAGGGGCGTGTGAGGGGCGTGTGAGGGGCGTGCGAGGGGCGTGCGCTGACCGATCTTCATCTGGAAGTTGTTGAAGGAGTGCTCGTTGATGTACTTCATCTGCTCCATCAGGTGCATGGCGTAGTCGGCCAGCGCCGCGATGTGGCTCCGGCCCTCGCGGTCGTACGTGGAGGCGTTGAGGCCCGAGGCCGCCATGTAGGTGCTGCCGATGGTCTTGATCTTCTCCAGCTGCCGGTACCTCTGCTCGCTGATGATCTGGGGGGGGACGGGGGAGTTACACCCCCACCCCCCCCCAACATCGTGGGGGGTCCCAGGCACCCCGTCCTGCACCCCGTCCCTGGCAGCTGCACATCCCCCGTCTCCTGCACCCCGGTCCTGTCAGCATCATGCGCCCCGTCTCCTGCACCCCATCTCTGTGATCCCTGTGCACCCCAACCCTGCACCCCAACCCTGCACCCCATCTCCTGCACCCCATCTCCTGCGCCCCATCCCTGTGATCCCTGTGCACCTCATCTCCTGCGCCCCATCTCCTGCACCCCATCTCCTGCGCCCCATCCCTGTGATCCCTGTGTGCCCCATCCCTGCACCCCATCTCCCGCGCCCCATCCCTGTGATCCCTGTGCACCCCATCCCTGCACCCCATCTCCTGCGCCCCATCTCTGTGATCCCTGTGCGCCCCATCCCTGCACCCCATCTCCTGCGCCCCGTCTCCTGCACCCCGTCTCCTGCACCCCATCCTCATGCACGCTGCCCCACGGCATCTCCATCACCCCCTGCCCCCCATCTCCTGCACCCCACCTCCTGCACCCCATCCCTGTGAGCCCCGTGAACCCCAGCTCCTGCACCCTGTTCCTGTGATCCCTGTTACACCTCATCCCTGCACCCCAGCTCCTGCCCCCCATCTCCTGCACCCCATCCTCATGCACGCTGCCCCACGGCGCCTCCATCACCCCCTGCCCCCATCTCCTGCACCCCACCTCCTGCACCCCATCCCTGTGAGCCCCGTGCACCCCATCTCCTGCAGCCCGTTCTTGTGATCCCTGTGCACCCCATCCCTGCACCCCAGCTCCTGCCCCCCATCTCCTTCCCCCCATCCTCATGCACGCTGCCCCACGGCGCCTCCATCACCCCCTGCCCCCCATCTCCTGCACCCCACCTCCTGCACCCCATCCCTGTGAGCCCCGTGCACCCCAGCTCCTGCACCCTGTTCCTGTGATCCCTGTGCACCCCATCCCTGCACCCCAGCTCCTGCCCCCCACCTCCTGCACCCCATCCCTGTGAGCCCCGTGCACCCCATCTCCTGCACCCCGTTCCTGTGATCCCTGTGCACCCCATCCCTGCCCCCCATCTCCTGCCCCCCATCTCCTGCACCCCATCCTCATGCACGCTGCCCCACGGCGCCTCCATCACCCCCTGCCCCCCATCTCCTGCACCCCACCTCCTGCACCCCATCCCTGTGAGCCCCGTGCACCCCAGCTCCTGCACCCTGTTCCTGTGATCCCTGTGCACCCTATCCCTGCACCCCAGCTCCTGCCCCCCACCTCCTGCACCCCATCCCTGTGAGCCCTGTGCACCCCATCTCCTGCGCCCCATCTCCTGCACCCCATCCTCATGCATGCTGCCCCACGGCGTCTCCATCACCCCCTGCCCCCCATCTCCTGCCCCCCATCCCTGTGATCCCTGTGCACCCCATCCCTGCCCCCCAGCTCCTGCCCCCCATCTCCTGCACCCCATCCTCATGCACGCTGCCCCACGGCGCCTCCATCACCCCCTGCCCCCCATCTCCTGCCCCCCCCCCCACCCCAATCCGCCCTCCGGCACCTCGTCGAAGTCGGCGATGATCTCGTTGAGCAGCCGCAGGCACTCGACGCCCTCGTTGTTGGCCTCCAGCTCGACGTAGAACTCGGAGAAGTTGCTGATGGAGGCGAACATGACGGCCACGCACTCGCACGACTGGTAGTAGAGCTCGTCGTTGCGTCGCTCCCGCGCCAAAAAAATGCGCCGCCACGTCCTTGGGCAGGATGTTGTGCAGCAGCCGGCGGTTGTACGCCTGCAGCTCCTCCATCTCCTCCTTCTCACCCGTCGCCTGCGGCGCACAGCACCATGCAGGAGCCAGGATAGGGCCCTGCATCCCCCCCCCCCCGCGCTGGGGGTGCGGGGAGGGGGTCAATCCCAGCCCTTCGCCCTCCCCCCCCCCCCCGACCCCATTCCCGGTCCTACCTGCAGCTTCCAGAGGAAATCGAGGCGGGCGGTGGATTCGACCTGCTGCGCGTGCAGGTAGAGCGCCAGCGCGAAGACGGCCAGGATGACGGGGGTGACGTACCGCAGGGCCACCTTCCCCTCCGCCGGGCTGCGGGCACCCCGCGCCCACTGAGGTGGGGTGCTGGGCGAGTCCATGCCCACCCCAGGCACCCCAAACCTGCACCCACACCCCAAAAATTCACCAACCCAAGGGATCCCCCAAGATGCTCCCACCCCAGGGACCCCAAACCTGCACCCACACCCCAAACCTGCACCCATCCAAGGGATCCCCCAAGATGCTCCCACCCCAGGGACCCCAAACCTGCACCCACACCCCAAACCTGCACCCATCCAAGGGATCCCCAAAGATGCTCCCACCCCAGGGACCCCAAACCTGCACCCACACCCCAAACCTGCACCCATCCAAGGGATCCCCCAAGATTCACCCACCCCAGGGACCCCAAACCTGCACCCACACCCCAAAGCTGCACCCACCCAAGGGATCCCCCAAGATTCACCCACCCCAGGGACCCCAAACTTGCACCCACATCCCAAAGCTGCACCCACCCAAGGGATCCCCCAAGACACAGACACCCCAGGGACCCTAAACTTGCACCCAGACCCCAAAAATTCACCAACCCAAGGGATCCCCCAAAATTCACCCACCCCAGGGACCCCAAACCTGCACCCACACCCCAAACCTGCACCCATCCAAGGGATCCCCCAAGACACACACACCCCAGGGACCCTAAACTTGCACCCACACCCCAAAGCTGCACCCACCCAAGGGATCCCCCAAGATGCTCCCACCCCAGGGACCCCAAACCTGCACCCACACCCCGAAAATTCACCAACCCAAGGGATCCCCCAAGATTCACCCACCCCAGGGACCCCAAACCTGCACCTACACCCCAAAGCTGCACCCACCCAAGGGATCCCCCAAGATGCTCCCACCCCAGGGACCCCAAACCTGCACCCACACCCCGAAAATTCACCAACCCAAGGGATCCCCCAAGATTCACCCACCCCAGGGACCCCAAACCTGCACCCGCACCCCAAAGATGCACCCACCCAAGGGATCCCCCAAGATTCACCCACCCCAGGGACCCCAAACCTGCACCCACACCCCAAAGCTGCACCCACCCAAGGGATCCCCCAAGATTCACCCACCCCAGAGATCCTAAACTTGCACCCAGACCCCAAAGATGCACCCACCCAAGGGATCCCCCAAGATGCTCCCACCCCAGGGACCTCAAACCTGCACCCACCCAAGGGATCCCTTAAGATTCACCCACCCCAGGGACCCCAAACCTGCACCCACCCTGTAAGACGCACCATCCCAGCGACCCCCCAAGATGCACCCAACCTCACAAGATGCACCCACCCCCGCAGCACAGACCCCCACCTCAGGGGACTCTCCTACTTACAGCCCACCCTCCCCGCCCACCCCTTCCCACTCCCCCACTGGTCCCAGTCCCCCGCTCACCATTCACCCTGGGTCACATTGAAGGAGGGCCTGGGGAGGGGGAGAAGAGCCGGGGCTTAGCAAGGTGGGGACCCAGCTCCCAGGGTGGGGACACCCGGCGGGGGGACGCAGGGCACTCACAGGGCACTGGCCACCACCAGCAGGTCGGCGTTGTCGAAGAGGGTGGCCTGGGGTCCCTCCACCAGCACCAGGTAGGTGGCCTCGATGGCCACCATGAGCAGCAGCTTGCCGATGCTGCTGATGTGCAGGAAGACGGAGCAGGCCAGCAGGCTCAGCACCACGCTGTAGTTGAAGTACTGCGGGGGAGACGTGGCAGGGATGCACTGGCAAACCCCCCTGGTAACCCCCCACAGGGACCCTGCACCCATGGGGACCCCCTGCCAGCACCCTGCACCCTCAGGGACCCCATACCAGGGGGGGACAGTGCCCACAGGGACCCCCCGTGCCAGCACCCTGTACACTCAGGGACCCCGTGCCAGCATCCTTGGGGACACAGTGGCTGCAGGGACCCCGTGCCAGCACCCTGTACCTACAGGGACCCCGTGCCAGCATCCTTGGGGACACAGTGCCCACAGGGACTCCATGCCAGCATCCTTGGGGACACAGTGGCTGCAGGGACCCCGTGCCGGCACCCTGCACCCTCAGGGACCCCGTGCCAGCATCCTTGGGGACACAGTGGCTGCAGGGACCCTGTGCCAGCACCCTGTACACTCAGGGACCCCGTGCCAGCATCCTTGGGGACACAGTGCCCACAGGGACTCCATGCCAGCATCCTTGGGGACACAGTGGCTGCAGGGACCCCGTGCCAGCACCCTGTACACTCAGGGACCCCGTGCCAGCATCCTTGGGGACACAGTGGCTGCAGGGACCCCGTGCCAGCACCCTGCACCCTCAGGGACCCCGTGCCAGCATCCTTGGGGACACAGTGGCTGCAGGGACCCCGTGCCAGCACCCTGCACCCTCAGGGACCCCGTGCCAGCATCCTTGGGGACACAGTGCCCACAGGGACCCCATGCCAGCATCCCTGGGGACACAGTGCCCACAGGGACCCCGTGCCAGCACCCTGCACCCTCAGGGGCTCTGTGCCAGCACCCACAGGGGACCATGCACCCGTAGGGACCTATGGCAGCACCCTGTATCTGTGGGGACCCCGTGCCAGCACCCTGTACCCCCAGAGACCCCATACCAGGGGGACACAGTGCCCACAGGGACCCCGTGCCAGCATCCTGCATCCTCAGGGACCCCGTGCCAGCATCCTTGGGGACACAGTGGCTGCAGGGACCCCATGCCAGCAACCTGTACACTCAGGGACCCCGTGCCAGCATCCTGCACCCTCAGGGACCCCGTGCCAGCATCCTTGGGGACACAGTGGCTGCAGGGACCCCGTGCCAGCACCCTGTACACTCAGGGACCCCATGCCAGCATCCTTGGGGACACAGTGGCTGCAGAGACCCCGTGCCAGCACCCTGTACACTCAGGGACCCCGTGCCAGCATCCTTGGGGACACAGTGGCTGCAGGGACCCTGTGCCAGCACCTTGTACACTCAGGGACCCCGTGCCAGCATCCTTGGGGACACAGTGCCCACAGGGACCCCGTGCCAGCACCTTGTACACTCAGGGACCCCGTGCCAGCACCCTGTACCTACAGGGACCCCCGTGCCAGCATCCTTGGGGACACAGTGGCTGCAGGGACCCCGTGCCAGCACCCTGCACCCTCAGGGACCCCATGCCAGCGCCCAAGGCGGACAGTGCACCCAGAGGGACCCACGCTGGCACCCACGGGAGCCCTGCACCCACGGCTGCCCCCCAGCCGCTCACCTCGGGGAAGTCACAGGCCAGCCCGTCACCGTGGCAGGGCTCCGCGGGGGTCCCCAGCGAGAAGTTGAGGACCCGGAGCTGGCAGGGTCCCACAGCCTCGGGGGTGACGTTGAGCTCACGGGCGGCGCAGTCCCGCAGAGCCACCCGGCTGCAGGAGAACTGGCGGGGGGTGGGGTGGGGGGTGGGGGGTGGGGGGAAGAAGGGTGAGCCGGTGCCCCACAGCCCCCCGCAGCCCCCCGTGCCCCTGACCCCACGTCCCTACCATGTTGATGAAGGCAGCGATGAAGACGAGGAGGATGGTGAAGACCCCGATGACGGTGCTGTGCGCACGGGACTGGACGATTTTCCGGGAAAGCTGCTGCAGGGCGGCGGGGAACAGCTGCGGGGGGGGGGGGGGGGGCACAAAAAGACCCCATCATGCACCGCCAAGCCCCCCCCCCACCCTCCCACCCATCAGCCGTGTACTCACGGTGACACAGGAATAGACGGCGCAGACGAAGAGGATGGCAGCAAGGAGGATGAAGATGCCAACGTAGACGCCAAGCATCAGCGGGGAGCTGAGAGAGGTGGCTGTGAGCATTGTGGGGGGGGGGGTGTCGGGATGGGGGGGGGGGGCTGCAGCACTCACTGCGGGAACACCACGATCTGGAGGCAGCAGATGAAGCAGAAGACGAGGAGGGTGCAGGCCACGTAGCCACCGAAGCGGTCATCCACCTTCTTGGAGTACTGCGGGGAGGGAAGCGGTGAGCCAGGCTGGGGGGGGGGGGGCAGGGCAGGGCAGGGCAGAGGGGCTCCTGGGGGTCCCCGGGGGATGGGATGGAGGGGACCCTGGGGGATGCGATGGGATGGAGGGGGACAGAGGGTCCCCAGAGGATGGGATGGAGGGGACCCTGGGGGATGGGATGGGATGGGATGGAGGGGGACAGAGGGTCCCCAGAGGATGGGATGGAGGGGACCCTGGGGGATGCGATGGGATGGAGGGGGACAGAGGGCCCCAGAGGATGGGATGGAGGGGACCCTGGGGGATGGGATGGGATGGAGTGGGACAGAGGGTCCCCAGAGGATGGGATGGAGGGGACCCTGGGAGATGGGATGGGATGGAGGGGGACAGAGGGTCCCCAGAGGATGGGATGGAGGGGACCCCAGGGGGACGGGATGGAGGGGACACCAGAGGATGGGACAGAGGGGACCATGGGGGACCCCAGGGGATGGGATTGGAGGGGAGGGAGGGGACCCCAAGGGATGGGATTGAGGGGACACCAGGGGATGGGATGGAGGTGACCAAGGGGGACCCCAGGGGATGGGAGGGGAGGGGAGGGGACGGGACGGGACCCCAAGGGATGGGATTGAGGAGACCCCAGGGGATGGAGGGGACCATGGGGGATGGGACAGAGAGGACCATGGGGGACCCCAGGGGATGGGATAGGATAGGATAGGAGGGGACCCCAAGGGATGGGATTGAGGGGACCCCGGGGGATGGGATGGAGGGGACCATGGGGGACCCCAGGGGATGGGATGGGATGGGATGGGAGGGGATGGGACCCCAAGGGATGGGATTGAGGGGACCCCAGGGGATGGGAGGGGAGGGGATGGGATGGGAGAGGACCCCAGGGGGACCCCGGGGGATGGGATTGAGGGGACCCCAGGGGATGGAGGGGACCATAGGGGATGGGATGGAGGGAACCATAAGGGGACCCCAGGGGATGGGATGGGAGGGGAGGGGATGAGATGGGATGGGACCCCAAGGGATGGGATTGAGGGGACCCCAGGGGATGGAGGGGACCATAGGGGATGGGATGGAGGGGACCATGTGGGACCCCAGGGGATGGGATAAGATGGGATGGGACGGGAGGGGACACCGATGGATGGGACGGAGGGGACACTGGGGGATGGGACAGAGGGGACACCGGGGGACCCCAGGGGATAGGATTGAGGGGACCCCAGGGGATTGGATGGAGGGGGATGGGGTGGAAGGACCAGGACAGGGGGGATCATGGAGCCAGCTGGATGAAGGGGATCTCACAGACCAGAGGGGACAGATGTGACGCACAGCTGGGATGGGGGGCAGGGGGTACCACAGAACCAGGACAGAGGACCCCAGGGGATGGAAGCGAGATGAGGGAGACAAAGGTGCTGATGGGAGCGGGACAGAGGGGACTTCAGGGGATGGAGGGGACGGCAGGGATGGGATGGGGGGGGATGGAGGGACCCCCACCTTCTTCTCCAGCTCAGGCGTCTGGAAGGTGAGCAGGAACTTCTTGACATGGTCCTTGCGGAGCTGGTCAATGCTGCGGGCGTCGATGGCCCGGCTCAGGAACTCGTCCACCTCGTCCTCGGGGTTGAGGGCCTCCTGGGCACCACGGCTGGGGGCAGGGGTAGGTCAGGGTCCCCCCCAGCCCCTGGCTCTGCCCCAGAGAGGGGCTGGCCATGACCCCCCACCCCCAGAACCCTCACTCAGCATGGGGACACTTACTTGTCCTTGCTGGAGTCATCAATTCCCTGGGGAGACACAAGGGAAATGGGGGGTGTCAGGGACACTGGCGTGGATTGGGGGGGGGGGTCATAGATGACAAGATCATGGGGCACCCCCCAGGGTCAACCAAGCCCCCCAAGGACAGGGGACAGAGTCCCAAGGGTTACCAGGATGTGGGGGATCCCCAAGGGCTCCCCAAGCCTGGCAAGGATAGGGGGGTCCCCAAGAGTCTGCAAGGGGGGGAGGGAGGGATCTGGGGGGGGGTGGCTGACACCACTGAGGACGGGGGACCCCTGGGGGTCCCCAAGGCCAGTGAGGACAGGAGGCATCCCCAAGGGGTGCCGAGGACAGGGGGTACACCTGGGGGGTCCCCAACAGCTGCTGAGGATGGAGGCGGGGGGGGGGCGGGGAACCTGGGGATCTCTATGGGCTGCTGAGGATGGGGGGGGGGGGACACCTGGGGGTCCCCAAGGGCTGGTGAGGACAGGAGGGAACCCCGAGACCTGCTGAGGATGGGGGGGGGGGCTTCTCCGAGGCCCTGGGCTGCGGCCAGCAGGAGGAAGCAGGCGAGGGCTGCGGGCAAGGCTGGGGAAGCCCAAAGGCGACCACGGAAAGGCGGCGAGCAGCCGATACCGCCGCAGGGGTGGTGGTGGGGGGTGTCCCCCCTTCCCAACATCCCCCCCACCACCACCCCCCTCCATGGTCGCTCACCATCTGCCGGAAGGCCTTGGAGTCCTTGGTGCGGGAGAAGGAGCGCTCGGGCACCCAGCGCGGCACCAGCCCCTCCGTCGAGTTGGCACGAGCCCGCTGCAGCTTGGCTAGGATGGCTTTCTCCTCCTTCTGCAGGGCGACCGTGGCCGTGAGAGGGGGTCCCCATCTCCCCCCATCATCCCCCCCATCCCCTCAATTCCCCCCTCTGACTCACGCGCTTCTGGCTGCAGCCCACGATGAGGAAGGTCTCGATGTTGTGCTCCTTGAGGTAGGCGTTGCGCTCGCCCCCGTGGCCCGGTTCCACCTCGTAGTCCCCGTTCAGGTACTGCAGCGTCGCCCAGGTGATGTGGATGCGCCTGGGGATGGCAGGGATGAAGGTGCTGAGCCCACCCACCCCCCCCCTTGTTCCACGTTCCCCACCCCAGCCCCCACCCCAGCCCCCCCGCCCCCCGGTCCTGGCTCACCCGGCTTTGCCACCCGCTTCCATGTGGTTGGCGAGGGTCACGTCGTTGGACCAGACGTCGAACTGCCACTTGCGCAGCCCCAGGACGCCACAGTGCACCCGCCCGCTGTGGATGCCCACGCGCATGTTCACGTTCACCCCCGTCACCTCGCGCACCAGCCTGCGGACGGCACCGGCACCACGTCAGCCCAAGGCACCGCGGCACCGGGGGCCGGTCAGCACCAGGGGGGTGCCAGCACCGGGGACAGCCACAGCCCCCTAGGGATGCAGTGGCACTGGGGATGTGCCAGCACTGGGGACATGCCAGCACCACGGTCAGGCACAGCCCCCCAGGGCTGCAGTGGCACTGGGGACATCCCAGCACTGGGGACATGCCAGCACCGGGGACAGCCACAGCCCCCTAGGGATGCAGTGGCACTGGGGATGTGCCAGCACTGGGGACATGCCAGCACCGGGGCCAGCCACAGCCCCCCAGGGCTGCAGTGGCACTGGGGACATCCCAGCACAGGGGACATGCCAGCACCAGGGTCAGGCACAGCCCCCCAGGGTTGCAGTGGCACTGGGGACATCCCAGCACTGGGGACATGCCAGCACCGGGGTCAGGCACAGCCCCCCAGGGTTGCAGTGGCACTGGGGACGTGCCAGCACAGGGGACATGCCAGCACCACGGTCAGGCACAGCCCCCCAGGGCTGCAGTGGCACTGGGGATGTGCCAGCACTGGGGACATGCCAGCACCGGGGTCAGGCACAGCCCCCCAGGGTTGCAGTGGCACTGGGGACATCCCAGCACAGGGGACATGCCAGCACCACGGTCAGGCACAGCCCCCCAGGGTTGCAGTGGCACTGGGGACATCCCAGCACTGGGGACATGCCAGCACCACGGTCAGGCACAGCCCCCCAGTGTTGCAGTGGCACTGGGGATGTGCCAGCACTGGGGACATGGTGGCACTGGGGTCAGGCACAGCTCTCCAGAGTTGCAGTGGCACTGGGGACGTGCCAGCACCGGGGACATGGTGGCACTGGGGTCAGGCACAGCCCCCCAGTGTTGCAGTGGCACTGGGGACGTGCCAGCACCGGGGACATGGTGGCACTGGGGACATGGTGGCAGTGGGGACAGGTACAGCCCCCCAGTGTTGCAGTGGCACTGGGGATGTGCCAGCACTGGGGACATGGTGGCACTGGGGTCAGGCAGAGCCCCCCAGTGTTGCAGTGGCACTGGGGACATGCCAGCACCGGTGACAGGCGCGACCCCCCGACTCACGAGATGGCCTCGATCATGTCGACCCCCATCTCCACGCAGCAGTGCGCGTGGTCCCCGCGCGCCTCCGGCAGCCCCGACACGCAGTAGTAGCAGTCCCCCAGGATCTTGATGCGCAGGCAGTGGTTCTCCTGTGGGGGTGGACGGGCAGGTCAAGGAGGGGGGGGCTCTGGGACCCCCTCCCAGCCCACCCCCACCCCCACCCCCACCCCACTCACCGCCGCCAGCTTGTCGAAGCGAGCGAAGAGCTCGTTGAGCGTCATCACCAGCTCCTGGGCTGTGCACTGCGAGGCCAGGCTGGTAAAGCCCTCGATGTCCGCGAAGAGGATGCTGCCGGGAGGAAGAGCGTGGGCTGGGGAGGGACCACAGACCACCCCGGACCCCCTCACCTAGTGACACTCCCCTCCCCCCCCCCCCCCCCTCCCCCCCAAGACCTTGCACCCCGCGGTACCTGACGTTGTCGTGCTTCTGGATGTAGATCTTGTGGAACATCATGTCCTCCTTCTTGGTGTTGATGTCCTCCTTCATCTCCATGGCCACGTGCTGGGGCAGCACCGAGAGCAACAGCCGCTCCTGCCCCACAGCACCACCCCATCAGCGGGGGGGGGCCAGGGCCCTGATGGACCCCCCCCCCCCTTCCCCCAAGCCCATCACGGCGGACCCCACCGTCCCTGGGACCCCCCAGGACCCCCAGCTTACCTGCTGGCGGTTCTCCCGCTGGAGGTGCAGGCGCGCCTGGATGTAGCCCCGGGTCTCCTGGAAGGCCTGGCGCTGCGACACCTCGGCCGGGTAGTGGGTGCAGACCCCCACCACGTTGGTGCAGAGGAAGATCAGGGCGTTGGCGCTGAGCTGGTGGGGGAGGTGGGCTCAGTGCAGCCACCCAGGGACCCCTGGCCAGCTCTGCCACCCTCCTCTGCACCCCAAAACCCTGGCTCCAGGATGGGGAGGGGAGTGCTGCCAAGAGGAGCAGGGGGGCTGCAAGGGGGGGGGGTCATGGGGGGAAACATGGGGACACAAAGCAAGGGGATGTGGGATGCAGGGACCAAGGGAAGGGAGGATGCAGGGACCTGGGGACACGGAGGATGCAGGGACCTGGGGATACAGGACCAGGGTGATGGGGATGTGGAGCACCTGGAGACATAGGAAAACGGGGGGGGTGGGGGTGGGGGTGGGGGTGCTGCAGGGACACGGGGGACATAGAGAGCCAGAGCAGGGGGACAGGGGGCACCCGAAGCTGCAGGAAAACGGGGCACAGGGGCTGCAGGGACCCAAGGCACAGGGATACGAGGATGCAGGGACCTGGGGATACAGGACCAGGGTGATGGGGACATGGGGCACCTGGAGACACGGGAAACCAGGGCAGGGGGGGCTGCAGGGACACGGGGGACATGGAGAGCCCGAGCAGGGGGACGGGGGGCACGCAGAGCTGCAGGAAAGAGGGGCACAGGGGCTGCAGGGACCTGGGGACCCAAGGCACAGGGATATGAGGATGCAGGGACCTGGGGATACAGGACCAGGGTGATGGGGACATGGGGCACCTGGAGACATGGGAAACCAGGGCAGGGGGGGCTGCAGGGACATGGGGGACATGGAGAGCCCAAGCAGGGGGACGGGGGGCACGCAGAGCTGCAGGAAAGCGGGGCACAGGGGCTGCAGGGACCTGGGGACCCAAGGCACAGGGATACGAGGATACAGGGACTTGAGGGACATGGGGACACGGGGCAGGGGGGGACGTGGGGACACGGGGCAGGGGGGGACGTGGGGACACGGGGCAGGGGGGGGGGACGTGGGGACACAGCCAGGCCCCACGGGCCCTCGGGAAGCGGAGGAAGCCGGGGGAGGGCCGGGAAGCGGAGATGGCTGCAGCGGGAGTGCTGTGGTTTCCCCCCCTCCCCGTCCCCATCCCTGTCCCCTGGGACCGGGGCCAGGGCTATTTATAGCGGCGGGCTGGAAGCGGGGGGCCATGCCCCCCCCCCACCCCCCCCATCCCCATCACATCCCCCCGGCCAGGGGGCACAGCCCCATCGCTCCCACCCTGCAGAGGTTAGCCCCACTCGGGGGGGGGCTTCTCCTCCCGTGACCCCCTCCATGCCCCGCCGGCCTCACTGTGTACC
The DNA here is from genome assembly GCF_017639655.2 of Falco naumanni. Taxonomy (NCBI): domain Eukaryota; kingdom Metazoa; phylum Chordata; class Aves; order Falconiformes; family Falconidae; genus Falco; species Falco naumanni. Next base: position 4,240,117 of record NC_054073.1, on the reverse strand, counting down.
CCCCCCCCCCCTCTTCAGCATCATGCGCCCCGTGGGGACAACACGTGGCCCCAGCCCTGGCCAGGCAGGGCGAGGGTGACGGGTGGCCTCGTGCGGGGGCGGGGGGGGGGGGGGGGGGGGGTGGGGGCTGGGGACTGGCAACACATGGCCCTTGTGGACAAGGGGACCCCCCCTGGACCCCCCCTGTGCATGCAGCACCCCACTGGGAGCACCCGCCAGCCCAAGGGGGCAGGACAGGGGACACTGCCAAGGTCCCAGCCCCCCTGGGTGGCAGCCACCCCCCCCTGCCCTGGCTCCCTGGGCCTGCATCCCCCCTCGGGGGTTTCCGCCAGCCCCACAACGGGGGCTTTGTGGGTGCCCCCCCCCCCCCCCAAGCACAGCCCACAATGGCGGGTCTGTGCACGGTCCTGCCAGGACGAGGGGCCCCCTCACCTCCCCCCCCGCCAGGCTGCGGCAGTGGAGAGACCCCCGGTCACACCGTAGGCAGCACCCACGGGTCCCTAGCATGGGACACACACGCCCCCCACCCCCCCAGGACGCCCCCCCACCCCCAAGGCAAGCCAAGGGGGGCCCCTCCTGCATCCAGAATTTTCCACGTGCACCAACACCAAGCCCAATTTTGCAGCGAGGCACTGGGGGAGCCACCGGCGGGGACAGGGGTCTCCCCCATCCCACAAGCAGGCAGCCCCCCCACACACACACACTATATGCATCCCCCCCCCCCCAGCCTCTACCTGCTTCCAGAGGAAGGGGTCGGTGGCGTTGCGGTGCCAAGCGATGGCGAGGTGCAGGGCGGAGAGGAAGACGCCGGCCAGCACGGCCGCCCGCATCCGCACCGGCAGCAGCGTGTAGGTGATGTAGATGAAGAAGACGCTCCACCAAACGCCTTCGGCCGCGCTACGGGGTACCACGGCCACCGTCCCCAACGCTTGAACCCCGGCCAGCAAGCCCAGCACCACGTAGCTCACCACCCACATATAGTCCTGGGGGAAGGCGCTGCGGCTGCACAGCACCATCAAAAGCAAGAAAAGGGCCGTGGCACCGGCCAAAGCGGCGACCGCCGGCACGTGGGGGGCACCGGGCAGGCAGTGGAAGAGGAGCATCACACCGCAGACCAACACCAGCACCCCCATCAGCACCGTCAGGCTGCTCTGGTTCATCTGGAAGAAGTAACGTTGGTAAAGCCGCTCCAGTTTGGCCGACTGGAACCGTTTGGAACGGAAAACCTGGAGCAAACGCCGCCAGCACTCGCCGGCCGACGGCCGCCCCCCGTGACCCCCGGCCCCCTTTGGCCCTTTGGTTTCGCCATCCTCCAAGGCCAAGTCCACCGCTTTGAGCCCCAAGTCACCGGAGGGTCCCTTCTTGCTGTAGTGGTCCTCCTGCCAGGTGCAGCGTAGCCCCCGGGGGGGTCCCCCACCCCGCTCCATCTCAGGGTCCTGCAGGCAGCTCATGTAGCGGGGGCCGCAGAGGGCAGCGCGCGGGCGGGCGCCCTTCTTGCCGTTGCGCTCCCCCCATGCCGTCTTCCGTTCGTCCACCTTGGGCACCAGGATGCCGCTGAACCACGACATGCTGCGGGTACCGGGGAGGGGGTCAAAGCTCAGTGTGTGGCCCCCTCCCCCCCAGCACCCCAAGAGGGACCCCGGTGCCCATGGGGGGAGGGGGGGGGGGGGGGCGGCGAGGCAGCGTGGCTCCCACCCAGCACAGACAGCGAAGGGCACTGATGTCCCACGTCCCCTGGGGGGTGCAGACCCCCAAACCCCAGTTCTCCCACCCATGGCCCCTGTGGGAATGCCCAGTGCCCAGTGCTGGGTGCCCAGCACCAGTACTGAGTGCCCGGTGCCCAGTGCTGGTGCTAGGTACCCAGTACTGGTCCCCAGTGCCGGTACCTGGTCCCCACTGCCAGCGCCCGGTGCCGGTGCCCAGTATCAGTGCTGGATGCCCGGTGCCGGTGCTGGTACTGGGTACCCAGTGCTGGTGCCCAGTGCCGGTACTGAGTGGCCAGTGCCCAGTGCCAGTGCCCGGTGCCCAGTGCTGGTGCTGGCTGCTCGATACTGGTGCCCAGTGCCGGTACCCGGTTCCCAGTGCCAATGCCCAGTATTGGTGCTGGATGCCCGGTGCCGGTGCCCGGTGCTGGTGCTGGTACTGGGTACCCGGTACTGGTGCCCCGTGCCCGGTGCTTGGCCCTGCCAAGGCCACCCCGAGCCCGTCCACCCCAGCGCAACGACCTGCGGCAAAGCTGGAACCATCCCGGGCGTCCCGGCCCTGTTTGTCTTGAACGGCGGCCAACGGGCTGCACCGGGCACGGCGGCCCCGGGGCACCGGGAACCAGCCAGGACGTGGCAGCCCGTCCCACCCCCGGGGGAACGGCGGGGGAGGGGGGGAACGGCCACCCGGGAAGGGCCGAGCCCGGTGGCAGCCACCCCCCCGGCCCCAGCCCCGGCCCGCGGGGAGCCCCGCCGGACGCGGCCCGGTCACCCCCAACCCGCCAGCGCCCCCCCCGCCGCCGCCGCCGCCCCGGCCACCGGGCAGCCCCCCCGGGGCCACCCCGCTGCCGCCGCCACGGGGCCCACCCCGCTGCCGCCCCCCAAGTCCCGATCGCGGTCCCGCTCGCCGCCGCCCCGGCCACCCCACCCCCCCCCCACCGCCGCCGCGCCCGGTGCGCCCGGTCGGCCCCGCTCACCTCCGCCTCCGGCGCCGCCGCCCGCGGGGGCCCCGCGCCCCGGCACGGCCCCGCCGCCGCCCGCTCCTACACGGCGGCCGCGCCGCACCCCCGCCGCCCCATCCCGCAGCCCAGGCCGGGCCCCCCGGTGGCGGCGGTGGCGGCCCCGGTCCCGGTCCCGGCCGCAACCCCGGCCCCGGCCCAGCCCCGGCCGGTACCCCGCCCCCCCCCACCCCCCCCCCCCGCCCGGATCCGCTCCCGGGCGCTCCCGGCCGGCGGCCTTAAAGGCGCAGCGGCGGCGGCGGTGGCCCGGTACGGCCCGGTACGGCCCCGGTACGGCCCCGGTGCGGCGGGGGAGGCGCGGGAGGAGCGCGGGGGAGGCGGGTGCGCGCGCGGGCACGGGCGGACCGGCACCCCCGGGGCTGCGCGCACACGCACCGCCGCGCTGCACCGACATGGCGGGGACAACGGGGACACGCGCCACCGGCACCCCCCACCCCACCCCCCCCCATCCCCGCCTGCACCCACGGGTCTGCACACGCCCCCCCCCCCCCTTTGAGTGTGTCCCTTGCACACACACCCCCCGCACGCTCACCCCAGTGCCCCCCCCCTTGCACACCCAGCCTGCACGCGTACCTACACACCCCCCCTTGCACACTCGCACCCCCTTGCACGCGTGTGCAGCCCCGTTGCACGCACACGCGTGAGCCCCCTTGCATGTGTGTGTGTGTGTGCGTGTGTGTGTGCGCACGCACACGTACCCCCTTGCACACACAGCTACACACCGCGCAGGCACCCCTGGCATGCACACACGCGTGCACAACCCCCCCCTCGCACACACAACCTCGCGCACACGCACACCCGTTTTGCACGCGCACGCGCGTGCACACATAGGGGTTTTGCACACACACCCTTGCACACGCACCCCCTTGCATGCACATCACGCCTTCCACGCACGCACACACACCCCCTTGCACACACACGCGTGCGCGCACAAGCACACCCTTGCACGCACACACCCCCCCCTTCCTTTTTGCACGCACACCCCAGTCAGCACCCCGTGCAAAACGGGGGTGCAGGATACCCCTCACTGGGGTCCCTGCCTTGCCCCCCACACTCGTACCCCACGCGTGTGCGTGGT
>NC_054073.1:4178213-4235817 GCF_017639655.2 Falco naumanni | reverse complement strand
GTGGGGGTGGGGCTCCCACTGTGCCCCCAGGGTGGTGGCTTTGTGTCCCTCGTCCCCTCCCTGCGCATCCCGTGGTGAGTGTCGGTGCTGGGCAGATGGCGGGGGCCGAGGGCTGCTGGCGGGGTGCCAGGAAGCTGCCACCTCCCTGCTGGTGCCATCTGCCACCGGCTCCCCGTGGGCTCACCGGGCTGGTGGCCCCCACCGGCAGGTCACCGACATGATGCAGAAAGCCCTCTTCGATTTCCTCAAGCACAGATTTGATGGCAGGTGAGAACCGAACCCCATCCCAGGACCCTGCCCTATAGCCTGGGGGGGGGGGGGACGGACACACACCCAGGACTCCACCGCTGTCCCCGTGCCCCCCCAGGATCTCCATCACCCACATCACGGCTGACCTCTCCCTGGCCAAGCGCTCCATCCTCAACAACCTGGGCAAGCAGGCTATCCTGGAGCGCTCCACCACCCGCTCCAGCATCGGTGAGGGGCCGGGCTCACCCTGGGGTGCAGGGACACCCCCCGCCGCCCCCCAGGACCCAGCCCAGCCTGACACCGTCCCCCCTGCGTCCCCCCCAGCCGAGGTGCAGAGCGAGATCGAGCGCATCTTTGAGTTGGCCAAGTCCCTGCAGCTGGTGGTGCTGGATGCCGACACCATCAACCACCCAGCCCAGCTGGCCAAGACCTCCCTGGCGCCCATCATCGTCTACGTCAAGGTGTCCTCACCCAAGGTGAGGGGTGACCGTGGTTCTGGGGGGGGAGGGGCAGCTGCCCCCCACGGTGCCATCCCTCTCCTGTCGCCTCCCCAGGTCCTGCAGCGGCTCATCAAGTCCCGGGGCAAGTCCCAGGTGAAGCACCTCAACGTGCAGATGATGGCAGCTGACAAGCTGGTGCAGTGTCCCCCGGTGAGTTGGCAGGACCCCCACCCTAGGGATGCTCGGGGGGGGATGGGGGGGTGGTGTCCCTGAGCCACTCCTGCCCCCTCTCACCTGCCCCCCAGGAGCTCTTCGACGTGATCCTGGATGAGAACCAGCTGGAGGACGCCTGCGAGCACTTGGCCGAGTACCTGGAGGTGTACTGGCGTGCCACGCACCACCCGCCGCACGCCCCCCACGCCGTGCCCTCGCCCACTGGCCTCCCAGGCCTGCAGGTACCCCGGGAGCCCCCCTCCCTGCCCCCCACTGGCAACCAGCGCAGCGACGCACAGGTGGGGGTGGCGGGGGGGGGGGGATGCACGGGTGGGGGTGGTGGGTGGCAGGAGGGGACGCACAGGTGGGGGGATGCACAGGTGGGGGTGACAGGGGATGCAGAGGTGGGGGGTGGCAGGGGGGGACGCAGAGGTGGGGTGGCAGGGGGGGGACGCAGAGGTGGGGTGGCAGGGGGACGCAGAGGTGGGGGTGGCAGGGGGACACGCACAGGTGGGGGTGGCGGGGGGACGCAGAGGTGGGGTGGCAGGGGGGGACACACAGGTGGGGTGGCAGGGAGGGACGCAGAGGTGGGGTGGCGGGGGGGGACACACAGGTGGGGTGGCAGGGGGGGACGCAGAGGTGGGGTGGCGGGGGGACGCACAGGTGGGGTGGTGGGGGGACGCACAGGTGGGGTGGCAGGGGGGGGACGCAGAGGTGGGGTGGCGGGGGGACACACAGGTGGGGTGGCAGGGGGGGACGCAGAGGTGGGGGTGGTGGGGGGACACGCACAGGTGGGGGTGGCGGGGGGACGCAGAGGTGGGTGGCAGGGGGGACACGCACAGGTGGGGGTGGCGGGGGACACAGAGGTGTGGTGGCAGGGGGACGCGCACAGGTGGGGGTGACGGGGGGGACGCAGAGGTGGGGTGGCGGGGGGGGACACAGAGGTGTGGTGGTAGGGGGGGACGCACAGGTGTGGGTGTCGGGGGACACAGAGGTGGGGTGGCGGGGGGACGCAGAGGTGGGGTGGCAGGGGGACACACACAGGTGGGGGGTGGCGGGGGGACGCAGAGGTGGGGTGGCAGGGGGACGCAGCCCCCTGTGCCGTCCCCGCAGCCCCCTGCCCCCTGCCCGCAGAGCCAGCAGCTGCTGGGGGAGCGGGGGGGAACACTCGCCGCTGGAGCACGACAGCCTGATGCCCTCAGACGAGGCGGGGGAGACCTCACCCCACACTTGGGGGGCCACGTCTCAACGCAGCTCCCGGCACCTGGAGGAAGAGGAGTACGCGGACCCCTACCCTGACCTCTACCAGCCCCACCGGCACCACAACAGCGGGTTGCAGGGCACCGGCGCGCCGGATCGCCAAACCGAACGCAACCACGACAGGAACTGGCAACGCAGCCGGCCTTGGGCCAAGGACAGCTATTAGGGGTGGGGGATGAGGATTTGGGGGGGGGGGGGAAATGCGACACGGCTGGGAACCGGCCCCCCCCCCCCGAACCCCGGGCGCTCCTCGCCTCGCCCCAGCCCCGCACTGGGGGTGCTCAGACAATCTCCCTCTCTCGGGGAACCCCTCTGCACTGGCAGCTTCCTCGCGCCCGACCCCCTGGGCACGTCTTCAGCCATAAGCACAGGGTGGGGGGGGGGGGGGGCCCGGCAGCCAGGATACCCTGGGACACACACCCACACACCACCCCCCCACACCTCCCCGGCTCTTGGGGACCTGGGGACAGCCACATGCCTTCTCCCTGCCTCAGTTTCCCCACCTGGCCCCTGCATCACAGGCTGTCTCATTCCCCATGGAAGACCCTTAGGCCAGGTAATGGGTGGGGGGACACACACACAGAGACAGTTTTACAGTTTTGGCAGCGTCCCCCATCCTGCACAGCCCCAAGGAAAAAAGGGGAAGGTGCCCACTCCCCCGCTGGGGCCTGGCCTGCCCCCTCCCCTGCCCCTGCATGGGACCCCCAGGAGGAGGGGGCCGCACCAGTCGCTTCGCTCCGCACCAGTTTCTCCCTGCCCCGGTCACCGCAGCCAAACCCCTTCCTCCCGGGGTACAGAGAGAGCGGGGGAGGGGGCGGCTGGACCCTTCCCGGGGAGGGGGGGGGGCGCCCCACTCCACACCTGCACTCACTGCCCTGTCCCCATAGCTCCCCACCCCCCCACACACGTAGCTGTCACCGCACGTCACCGCACACTCCTGTAAATAACGGCACCCACCGCCCTTCGGCCGGGGGCTGCTCGGTGGAGGGGCCCGGTGCTGAGCGCCCCCCCACCCCAGGGCCCTTCGCAGGGAGCCGGCCTGAGCCGCCAAAGGGGGACAGGGTGGGGGGGCCACAGATTTGTTATAATTTCTTTTGTAGAAAGCACTGATTTCCCTGTAACCGGTTTCAGAAACACGACGAGTGCTCGGAGGCGCCGGTGTCTGTGTCTTTGGGGGGGCGGGGGAGGGGGGGGACAGCGGACACCGCAGGGATGTTAGGGTGGGGGACACACCATGTGGGGGGAAAGGGCCCGATGCTGGTGGGTGCTGAGCATCCAAAGGCTTTCCCCTTCTTGGGGCCGGCGCTGCAGGGTGCTGGGAGAGGGTGCTCAGGGCAGCGCCGCAGGAAGAGTACGAGGAGCCGACATCCAGCAACGCAGCTGCGGGTTTATTCCTGCAGCCTGGAACTTTAGCTAAAAAAGAACAAAAAAAAAAAACCCCAAAGATGACCGCAGCTCCTGGGACAGCCCTGCCTTAAAAACCAGCACGCCAAGCCCAGCACGGGCCCCTGCCCCCAAAAAGCCTCCTGGCTGTGGGGAAGGTGGGGAGGGGGACTGGGAAAAGAAGGGGGACATTTGGGGACAGTCCCAACCCCAGTCTCTGCTGTCGGCAGTCCTGGTTGCACACAGGGGGCTGGGGGCGGGGAAAAAGAGCAGCCAGAAAAAGTCCTGGCAACCCCCCGACCCTGCTGGTCCCACCATCCCCCGCTGGGGTGACCGAGGGGGGGGGGGCCACCAGTTGCGGGGGACTCAGGCGAAGATGGTTTCCTCCCGCCGCTTCTTGGTGAGGATGGTGCCGGGTTTGTGCTGAGCGTCGGGGTGGTTGGCCAGCTCGGGTGGGCAGGATGAGACCGGGCTCTCCAGGATGGCTTGCTTCAGGTCGTAGAAAACGGTGGAATCCTCCTTGGTGAGGAAGGTGATGGCTACGCCGCTCTTCCCCGCTCGGCCCGTCCGCCCGATGCGGTGGATGTAATCTGCAGGGGGGGTCGGGAGGGGGAGGGGAAGGGAGGGGGGGGTCAGGCAGGGCCTTGTTCCCCTCCGAAAGCTGTAAAACCCCCCCCAAAACTCACCCTCGATGTTCTTAGCCATGTCGTAGTTGACGACCATGGAGACGTCGTGGATGTCGATGCCGCGTCCCGCCACGTCGGTGGCCACCAGGATGTCCTTGGCTCCGGCCTTCAGGTTGGAGAGGGCGAACTCCCGCTGCTCCTGGCCTTTGCCACCGTGCAGGGTGCAGGCGTTGTACTGCCGGAGGAGGCGGCGGGGGTTAACCGGGGTCCCCAGGCAGGGATGGGGGTGCAGGGGCTCCCCCCACGCCCGCCACAGCCAAAGTAGGGGAGCTCCGGCCCAGCCCAGACTCACCCCCATCTTCTCCAGCGACTTTGCCAGCACGTCGCAGCCCTTCTTCTGGTTGACGAAGATGATGATGGGTGGGTCGAAGCCCTGTTCCAGGATGGCCAACAGCTTCTTCCTGTTGCAGAAGAGGACAGTTGGGTGAGGAGAGGCTGAGGTGACCCACAGGAGCTCCTTTGCTCCCCAGAGCCCCCCCTCCCACAACTCCCTCACCCTCAAATCCCCCAGAGCACCCCCAAGACCCGCTCTTCTCGCTCCACCCCACCCCACCGGCCCCCTCCTCACCTCTTCTCCGACTCCGACATGAGGAAGACCTTCTGCTCCACCCGCTCATGGGGTTTGCCGGCGGAGCCGATGTAGACCACGGCCGGACGACGGAGGTAGCTGCGGGCCAGGCGCTCCACCGCTGGCGGCATGGTGGCCGTGAACATGACGGTCTGCGAGAAAACAGGGCGGTGAGCGACGTCCCCTGTGTGGCAGGAGCGTGGCTGCCATTCCCACGGCTCGTCCTCCAAAGCCCTCAGCCGTCCCCTCTCCACGCCGTGGACCACGCTCAGCCCAGGGGGGGGCACCCACCCACCCCCCTCCGGGCCTCCTGCCCGCACCCACCTGTCTGTACTTGTGCTTCCCCGACTCGAAATTGGCCAACATCTTCTCGGGGTCCTCAGCTTCGTCGGTGTCGGGTTTTTGGTTGGTGACGGGCATGTGCTCCAGGATCTTCTGCACATCAGGCTCAAAGCCCATGTCGATCATGCGATCCGCCTCATCCAGCACTACGTAGGTGCAGCGGCTCAGCACCAGGTACCGGTTCTCCAGCACGTCGATGAGACGGCCTGGTGTGGCAATGACGATCTGGGGTGGGAGGGGGAGGTGGGGGGCACAAGGAGGGTTGGTGGGCACAGCCCGGGGCTAAACCGCTCCCCTCAGGTCGTCCCCCCCCCAGGGGCTAACACTCACCTCGCAGCCCATGCGAAGGCGGAAGCCTTGGTCCTCGCGGGAGATGCCTCCGATCACGGCCACCGTGCGGATGCCCAGAGGCTTCCCGAATTTGATGGTTTCCTCCTCAATCTGCTGGGCCAGCTCACGGGTGGGGGCCAGGATGATGGCGTAGGGACCCTGGTCCGATTCTTCAATCCTGCGGTGTTGGCAGGGGATGGCGGCGTCACCCAGAGTGCCACGTGCCCCCTGTCCCGCAGCGTCGCCCACCTCCCCCTGCCCCATCCCACCCACCGATCGATCTTGGGCAGGGTGGTGATCCACACCAGCAGCGGGATGAGGAAAGCCGCCGTTTTACCGCTACCGGTCTCGGCCACGCCGATGATGTCACGGTTCTGCAGGCCGATGGGGATCGCCTGGCGCTGGATGGGGGTGGGCTCCTGGGGAGGGAAGCAGCAGGTTTGAGAGCAGAACTCCCCCTCCTCACACCCCCCAAAGACCCGACCCCAAGAACCAGCCCTTTTCCCCTCCACCCAGCTCCCCCGAGGGCCATCGGGGTTCGCTGGCAGAAGCCCCCCTGCCCTGTACCCACCTTGTAGCCACACTTATCGATGACCTCCAGGATGTGGGGGGGCAGGGAGGAGTCCTTCCAGGAGCGGATGGGGTTGGGGATCTTGCCCCCCTTGGTGGTGATGCTGTAGTCCTCGCGGAATATGCGCCAGTCCCTGTCTGTCATCTCATCGAGTTTTTTCTGGGACCAGTGCCGGTCGTCCCAGCGCTGCTTGGCCTCCTTCTTCCGCAGCTTCCGCAGCCGAGCCCTGGGTGGGGGGTGAGGAAGGGGGCAGGGCTCACCCTGTGCCTCTGGGGAGGCTGGAATTGTCCTGTCACCCATCCTAAGAATGTGCTGCAGCCCAGAGCCACCCCCCAGCTCTACATCCCAGCCAAGAAGAGCCAGCCGGGACCCCGGACACCCCTCAGCACCCTCCCAAGCTCCCCCCACGTGCACTCACTCCTCCTGCTCCTTCTCCTCCAGCGTCCGCCTCTTCTCCATCAAGTCCCCATAGAAGCGCGACTGTTCCCGTTTCTGCTGCTTCAGGTCGATCCCTGCGATGAAGCCCCGGCCCAGCAGCTGCACTTGGTGTCGCTCCTTGTACCTAGAGCAGGGTGGGAGCGTCAGGGGCATGGCTGGGGGTGCCCCACACTCCCCCCCCCCCGGGGCACCCCTCAGCCCCAGGGGCACCCCAGCACTCACAGGGGGTTGTAGTCAATGGAGGTGTCTTCCGACGCGTCCCACTCGAAGACGAACTTGCGGTCGTTCAGGTGCCGCGTACGTCTCCGCTTCTTCACTCCTCCCAGGTAACGCTCCTGCGGGAGGCGGAGGATCAGCGGGGAAGGAACCTGAGCCCCCCCCCCAGCTCACCCACCGTCCCCCTAGCCCAGCCCCCAGCGCTACCTTGATGGCGTGGAGCTCTTTGCTCTTGTCTTTCTCCTCCCGGATCTTCTGCCTGCCCTCCTCGTCCTCTGTGCCGTTGGTCTCCCGCTCCATTCGCTCCCGGCGCTCCCTGCGCTCACGCTCCTGGGGGTCTTCTGGGGAACAGGGGAAGGGTCTCAGAGCCAAGCACCCACACCTAGGGTGGGGGGGTCCCGGGGGTCCCAGCCTCTTAGAACCAGGAAAGCTACAGCGGGGACAACACCTTACCAAGCATCTTCCTCCCCATCTCCTGGAACTGCTTCCTCTTCTTCCTCTCCTCCTCCAGCAGCCGCTGACGCTCCTCCACCTCCTGCTGCCGCCGCCGCAAGGCCTCGGCCTCCCGCTCCGCCTTGGACAGGAACTTGGGCTGCGACGGGAGAAAGGACGGGCTCACTCTGGGCCTGGCTGCGACCCCCTCGCTGCTGGGGCTGTCCCAGGAGAGACACACTCCCCCCCCCCCCAAATTCATCCCATCACAGCACGGGAGGCTCCCGCTCCTACCTTGGCTTCTGCCTCCTCTTCAGCCTTCTTCTTAGCCAGCAGCTCCTCCAAGGACAGCGGCTGGGCCTGCAAACGTGGGGCCGGACCGTCAGCAGCCCCTTTGCCTCACCAGAGCGATCCCCCCCACTAAGAGCTATTCCCAGCCAAGCCCCCTCAGCCCCTTCCTCACCTTCTCCTTCTTCAGGGCATTCTCCTCCTCCTCCTCCGCTTTCCGTGAGTCCCGCTCCTTCCGGGACTTCGAGTCTTTGCCCCTGCTCGGGGACAAGCTTCCCAGCAAAACAAAGAGGAATCAAGCACCGAACGCAGCCCCACGGTCACCCCACTGACCGGGGAAAATCCTGCTCTCGCCCTACAATGCTTCCTACAGAAAACAGCCCCGGGGCGCTTATAGAAAAGTATGACATGCCCTCCCCCCTGTCCCCGAAAAAAAAATGGGGCTCACCTTGACCGCTTCCTGTCCTTATCCCGCCGGTGCCCATCTTTCTCTCGGTCCCGGTCCTTCTTGCTCCGGTCCCGATCGCGTTCTTTGTGCCGGCGATCCCTGCAAAGCGGGGCAGTCACGGCGCGGCCCCAGCCCAACCACCTGCACCCCCCACCCCCTTTGCAGGGCCGTCACAGACAGGCAAGAGCGACAGAGCTTTTCCCTAAAAACTGGGGGGGGCCCCATAACACCCCTCACCTCTCTGTCGACTTGGACCGGGACCGGGATCGTGACCGGCTGCCTCGTCTTCTATCCCGGGACCGGTGCCGCTTCCTGTCCTTGGAGGGGGAACCCTTGCGGTCCCGGTCCCGTTCCCGTTCCCGATCCCGGTCTCTGTCCGGGGATCGTGAGCGTTTCCTTTCCTCCTTGGCAGGGGACGCGTCCCGGTCCTTCTTATCTGCTAGTTCTCCGGCCATCTGTGGGGCAAAGGATCAGACCGAGTGAGGGACCGGGGGGGACCTGGGGACAGAGCAGGGAGGGCTGGCGAAGAGTCAGGGACGGGCACAGGGGTCCTGGGGAGGGTGCAGGGGATCCGGGGGGGGGGGGGCAAAGGGGCCTGGGAGGATACAGGGGGACCTGGGGAGGGAGCAGGAATGGCTAAGGGAATGGGGAGGGGGGGGCATAGGGGACCTGGGGTGGGCTGGGGTACCCAGGGGGGACTGGGGAGAGCTGAGAGACCCAGCGAGGGCACAGGGGACCTGGGGAGGGTGCAGGGGATCCAGGGGGGGCCCAAGGGGGCCTGGAGGATGCAGGGGACCTTGGGAGGGAGCAGGAACGGCTAAGGGTGTTGGGGGATGGGGGGGGGGGGGCACAGGGAACCTGGAGAGGGCTGGGGGACCCCAAGGGGACCTAGGGAGGGCACAAGGGACCTGGAGAGGAAATGGGGAGGGCTGAGGGAGTCAGAGGGGGGGACCCAGGGGGAGTCCAAGGCGACCTGGAGAAGATGCAGGGGGGCTGGGGTGGGAGCAGGGAGGGCTGGGGGACCCGGGGGGGTGCAGAGAGACCCCGGGAGGGAGCGGGGAGGGCTGGGGGACCCGGAGGGGTGCAGAGAGTCCCCGGGAGGGAGCAGGGAGGGCTGGGGGACCCGGGGGGGTGCAGAGGAGGCCGGGGGGGGAGCAAGGAGGGCTGGGGGGACCCGAGGGGGTGCAGAGAGACCCCGGGAGGGAGCGGGGAGGGCTGGGGGACCCGGGAGGGTGCAGAGAGACCCCGGGAGGGAGCGGGGAGGGCTGGGGGGATCCGGGGGGTGCAGAGAGACCCCGGGAGGGAGCGGAGAGGGCTGGGGGACCCGGGGGGGTGCAGAGAGACCCCGGGAGGGAGCGGAGAGGGCTGGGGGACCCGGGGGGGTGCAGAGAGACCGCGGGAGGGAGCGGGGAGGGCTGGGGGGATCCGGGGGGTGCAGAGAGACCCCTGGAGGGAGCGGGGAGGGCTGGGGGACCCGGGGGGGTGCAGAGAGACCCCGGGAGGGAGCGGAGAGGGCTGGGGGACCCGGGGGGGTGCAGAGAGACCGCGGGAAGGAGCGGGGAGGGCTGGGGGGATCCGGGGGGTGCAGAGAGACCCCTGGAGGGAGCGGGGAGGGCTGGGGGACCCGGGGGGGTGCAGAGAGACCGCGGGAGGGAGCGGGGAGGGCTGGGGGGCCCGGAGGGTGCAGAGAGACCCCTGGAGGGTGCGGGGAGGGCTGGGGGGCCCGGGGGGGTGCAGAGAGACCCCGGGAGGGAGCGGGGAGGGCTGGGGGACCCGGGGGGGGTGCAGAGAGACCGCGGGAAGGAGCGGGGAGGGCTGGGGGGATCCGGGGGGGTGCAGAGAGACCCCTGGAGGGAGCGGGGGAGGGCTGGGGGACCCGGAGGGGTGCAGAGAGACCCCGGGAGGGTGCGGGGAGGGCTGGGGGGCCCGGGGGGGTGCAGAGAGACCCCTGGAGGGAGCGGGGAGGGCTGGGGGACCCGGGGGAGTGCAGAGAGACCCCGGGAGGGAGCGGGGAGGGCTGGGGGACCCGGGGGGGTGCAGAGGAGGCCGGGGGGGGAGCAAGGAGGGCTGGGGGACCCGGGGGGGTGCAGAGAGACCCCTGGAGGGAGCGGGGAGGGCTGGGGGGACCCGGGGAGGGCTGGGGGCCCGGAGAACCTGGAATCAGGCCCTGCCCCGGCTGCCGCTCGGCGCCGCGGTAGCGGGGCCCTGCAGCCCCACCCGGGGGGTGGGGTGGAAGGGGGGGGGGAACGGTCCCCGGGATCTTCCTGCCGGTACCCCCCACCCCGCCGCCCCGCGCGCCCCGCCGCCGGCCCCGGCCTCAGCGCCGCCCCACCGCCGCCGCCATGTCCGCCGGGCGCCGCGGGGCACGCCGGGAAGGCGAGGCCTCCCTCCGCGCCGCGACTACAACTCCCAGCAGCCCCCGCGCCAGCCGCAGCACCGCCGCGCGCCCCCCCCCCCAGCCCTTGATCCCTCCGCCCCGGCCCCCCCCCACGCTGCAGGGGCGGGAGAACCAAGCAGAGCCTGGGGGCAGCTTTTAGGGTGACCAGGACCCCCTCCACCCCCCAGGGACTTTGCCCTCTGCGTCAGCACCCATGGGTGACAGCACGTGCCACTGTCACCCCTCCCTGCTGGAATGGAGGGGGGGGGGGGGGGGTACCTCAGCGCAAACTCCAACCCCCCCCCAACCCCCCGAAATACAGGCTCATCCCCCACCCCCAAAGAGAGGAGCAAACCTGCTGCACGTGGTGGGTGTTATATTTCCGATAATAAATAAGCTTTTAATAACACTGACCATGGAACAGAGACATTCTCCCCCCCCCCCCCCCCCCCAAACACAGTCCATAAAACAGCCCCCCCCACCCCCCCCCCCGGCCCCCCCCCCCTCCCCCACCGGGGTCCCCAGGGCCAAGCAGCAGATGAGGGATGGGGTGGAGGGCAACAGGATGCAGCTGGGGGTGGGGGGGGCTGGGGAAGAGCTGTTAAGCCCCCTCCCTGAGCCCACCCCCTCCCCCCCCCACCCCCCACCCACAGCAGCTCCCTGGGGGGCTGCCCCCCATACTGGGAAGGCAGGGGGAGGGGGGAAGCAGTGTGATGGGAGGGCAGCAGACACCCCATCCTCCTTGGGGGGAGGGAAAGGGGGGGGCTCTAGGGCCCTGTCCAGCCCCCCACCCCACTCTGGGGACTCAGGGGGGGCTGGGGGCTTTGAGAAGGGGGTTTCACACCCCCCCCCCCAACCCCCTTCACATGACTGAGCAGCTTTTTGCTTTTTCCTTCTTGAAGGCGGAGGAGATGAGCTCAGAGCGGCTGGGCAGGTGCAGGAGTCTCTTGGAGAGGCTGCGGGGGGGCTTTTGGGGGGCTGCGGGGGGGCTTTGCTGAGGCAGATGCCGGACACGGTCCGGAAGATGCTATGGACGCTCTTCTCCGAGGTGAAGGCCGAACACTCCAGGTAGCTCTCTGCTCCCAGCTGCCTGGCCGCCGCACAGCCCTGCAAGCCAACCCAGCGTCAGGGTGATGCGACACCCCCAAACCCCCCCCCCCCCCCGCCCCCACAAAGGACCCCCAATGCCACCGCCCCCCCCTCCCCCCCAATACCTGCTCGTAGGAAATGGGTGCCTGCTTCTGGTGGGAGAGCTCCATCAGGGTGCTCAGGTCCGTCCGCAGGTCCGTCTTGCAACCGATGAGCAGCACCCGCGTGTTGGGGCAATAGTCCAGGATCTCCGTCTTCCACTAAAAGGTGGTGGGGGAGGGGAGGGGGGGGAACAGAGTGGGTGTCAGCACCAGGGGACCCCAAACCACCACCCCCTTGCCCCACAGAGGGGCTTAAACCCCCCCTCCATCACCTTCTTGGACGCACTGTCCAGGGTCTCGGGGCGGCTGATGTCGAAGCAGAGCAGGACAGCATCCGAGTCGCTGTAGCAGAGGGGACGCACGTTGTCATAGTAGGGAGAGCCTGGGGGGGGGGGGGGGGGGGAACAAAAAAAAAAGGAAAAAAAAGGTGGGGGGTCATTGCACAGCACCCCCCACTTCCGATGGACCCAGCCCCCCAGGCTGGAGGGGCTTGCAAAGGGGCACAGCCCATTCTGCCCGAGACGGGGGGGGGGGGGAGGGGGCACACAGCTCTAGAGCCCCCCGAAATGCCACCTCCGCTCCGTGCAATTCATTAACATCATCATTGCCCCTAACGAGGCAGCAGGAAATAGATCCCGCGGTGTTTATATAACAACCCCCCCCCCCCATGTTGGGGAGCCCCACCAGCAGGGAAAGGGGGGGCGCAGGCAGCTGGGATGCGAGGAGGGGGGGGGGGAGCTGCCACCCCCACGGGGTCCCCAGGGCCACCAGCATCACGCTGGGGACTGCAGGGGAGGCGCTGCATGGGGGTGTGGGGGCAGTGGGGTGCCCCCCCACACCCCTTTCAGGTATGGGGGGTGATGGGGGTGATTGGGGTGCCCCCCCCCCCCCCATCACCGCCCCCGACCCCGAAAGGCCTCGGAGGGGTTTTGCAGCCCAGACGCTCCGTGCATGGAATAGCAAAGAGGCTGCGCCAGCGCATCGCCATAGCAACGCGGGGACCGCGGGTGGCGGGGACCCCCCCTCCGATGGGGGGGACACTGCAGCACCAGGGCAGGGCTACCCTGACCCCCCCACTTTGCCGCCCCCCCCCCCCCCCCCCAACCCTTCAGGGGTGCCCAGGGAGGGGCAATACCAGGATGCCCCATCACCCCCCCCCCCAATCCGCAAGCAGCCCCCCAGGGAGGGTGCAGGGGCCCTGGCACCCTGTATCCTACCTGGGGGGGCTCACAGTGATGGGGGGGACCCCCCCCTGCAGGAAGGGGCATAGCCAGGTGTACCCCCCCCCCAGCCTGTGTCTGTGCCCCCCCTCCCCAGGCCAATCCCCAGGGACTCCCTGACAGCCAGGCACCCCCGTGCCCCCCAGCCCCAGAAATCTGTGTGTGTCCCCCCCCGCCAGGGAAGCCCCCCGTGTCCCCACTGCGGCCACCAAGTCACACACCCCCCCCCCAGCGCACCCCATTGCGGGGCTCCCTCTCCTGCAGCCCCCACCCCCGAGACCAGAGCTGGCCCCCTCCCCGGTACCGGAAAGTTGCCCTTCCGCGGGTGCATGCACCCCCCACCACCTCCCCGGTACCGGAGGGCTGCCCCCCGCCCGGTGCACACACACATCCCCCGGTACCGGAGGGCTGCCCCCCGCCCGGTGCACACACACATCCCCCGGTACCGGAGGGCTGCCCCCCGCCCGGTGCACACACACATCCCCCGGTACCGGAGGGCTGCCCCCCGCCCGGTGCACACACACATCCCCCGGTACCGGAGGGCTGCCCCCCGCCCGGTGCACACACACATCCCCCGGTACCGGAGGGCTGCCCCCCGCCCGGTGCACACACACATCCCCCGGTACCGGAGGGCTGCCCCCCGCCCGGTGCACACACACATCCCCCGGTACCGGAGGGCTGCCCCCCCGCCCGGTGCACACACACATCCCCGCCCCGGTACCGGAGGGCTGCCCCCCGCCCGGTGCAAACACACATCCCCGCCCCGGTACCGGAGGGCTGCCCCCCGCCCGGTGCACACACACATCCCCGCCCCGGTACCGGAGGGCTGCCCCCCCGCCCGGTGCACACACACATCCCCCGGTACCGGAGGGCTGCCCCCCGCCCGGTGCACACACACATCCCCCGGTACCGGAGGGCTGCCCCCCGCCCGGTGCACACACACATCCCCGCCCCGGTACCGGAGGGCTGCCCCCCGCCCGGTGCACTCACACATCCCCCGGTACCGGAGGGCTGCCCCCCGCCCGGTGCATACACACATCCCCGCTCCGGTACCGGAGGGCTGCCCCCCGCCCGGTGCATACACACATCCCCGCTCCGGTACCGGAGGGCTGCCCCCCGCCCGGTGCATACACACATCCCCGCCCCGGTACCGGAGGGTTGCCCCCCGCCCGGTGCATACACACATCCCCGCCCCGGTACCGGAGGGCTGCCCCCCGCCCGGTGCATACACACATCCCCGCCCCGGTACCGGAGGGTTGTCCCCCGCCCGGTGCATACACACATCCCCGCCCCGGTACCGGAGGGTTGTCTCCCGCCCGGTGCATACACACATCCCCGCCCCGGTACCGGAGGTGTCCCAGAGGCTGAGCTCCACCCGCTGCTCCTCGCTGGCCAAACACGCCGTGTAGTTCTCAAACACGGTGGGCACGTACGTCTGCAACGGTACCGAGAGCGTCAGCGCCCGCTCCCGCTGCCGGTCCCCGGTGCTCGGTGCCGGTTCCTGCTCACCTCGGGGTAGCAGTCCTTGGCCAGCACCTGCAGCATGGCCGTCTTGCCGCACTGCACGTCGCCCACCAGCACCAGCTTGCAGCGGGCCGGAGCCGCCGGTACCGGCCTCCGCTCCCGCATGGCGGCGGCGCAGAGCGCGGCGCCTCCGCCGCCCCCCCCGCCCGCCGGCCCTGCGCCCCGCCGCCGCAGCGCCGTTATATACCCCGCCGACGCCGAGCCCCGCCCACGGCGGCGCCCTCCCGCCAATCGCCGCGGAGGTTAGCGCCATGCCGGCCAATAGCGGAGAGGCGGGGGGCTGCCGGGTTCCGGCCTTTGGGGTGCGAGGCAGCTCCTCCAAGCTAGGGGGCGCCTGTCTGGTGGCGGACGGAAGTGTGACCCTGTTCCCGCCCCAGAACGGAAGTTGTGGTTGCCAGGAGACCGGTGGGACGCTGGCCGAGGGGCCTGGGCGTGTTGGGGAGCGCGACCGGTACAAGGACGAAGGGGCTGGAGGCCCCGTGGTGCGGGAGGGGGCGCCGAGGGGCGGGGGAGGAGCGGGGATAATGGGGCCTGGGGGTTCCACAAAGCGGGGGGTGCCTGGGGGGATCCAAGGAGGGGGAGATGAGGTGGGCAGGGGGAAACGGGGCCTGTGGGGGCCCTGGAGGGGCCGCGGCCGGGACCCCGGGCAGCCCCCTTACCCTTCACACCGTATGCCCAGGCCCAGCCACCATGCCAGGGAAGCGCGGCCCGCAGGGGGCAGCCCCCATAGCGGCGGAGGATGCTATCCTGCTGCTGCAGAGCCAAGCGCTGGCTGAGGAGGAGGCGGCCAAGAAGAAAGGGAAGATGCTCACCCGATTCCTGAAGGTGCGTGGGGGGCCGGGGACTGCTTGGCAGCATGTTTCCCCCCCACGCCGTCCAGCCCCTCTCCCCCTCCCCACTGCTTATGCCCCCCCCACAGGACAAGCTGGCCAAAGAGGAGCACAGCAGCACCCTGAACCTCCACAAGCTCAACACACAGTGGCGGGCGGTGCTGCGGGAGGCCAAGGCCAAAGAGCTGCACCAGGACATTGAGATACTCAGCCAGACCTTCACACGGGTGATGGACTGCAAGGACAGCGTCATCGAGGTGAGCACAGGGCTGGCGGGGCAGGGACAGCGGCCGGAGCCCACCCGTGACCCCCCCAACCTCTGCAGTCCCTGGCCAAAGACCTGGAGGAGGCAGAGGAGCAGCACGCCCATGCCCTGCGCGGCCACCTGCACAACATTGACTGCCTGCTGGAGCTCCAGCGCTGCCGCCTGATGTGCCTGGAGGAGGGGTACAATGCCCAGCTGGAGGCCCTGAAGATGGAGTTTGAGGCGGAGAGGTACGGGACTTTGAGACTGAAAGGCGGAGAGGGACAGCAGTGGCACTCGCTGGCTATCCTGCCCAGGTGCTGAGCCCTCTCACGGTGCAGCTGGGACCACTGTGGCTTCCCTCTGTCAGCAGCTGCCCCATGTTTTCCCCAGGAGGACCATCCTTGAGCAGCACGAGCAAGAAAACTGCCACCTGCGGGATGTGACGCTGGCTATGGAGCAGAATCACGCCGAGAACACCCACGAGGCCATGCTGAATTTCCAGAGCGCCCGAGATGACATCAAAAACAAGGCACGGGCAGGGGGAGGAACCGGCGAGGAGCCTTTTAGGGCATGTGAGCAGAGCATATCGTGAGGTTTGGGAGGTGATGGGTCACCCGTACCCGTGTCTGACCTCAGAGCCTGCAGGAGAAGCAGTACAGCCGCGTGCAGCTGGGTGGGAGGTTGGAGGTGCTCTGGGAGCAGTTCCAGAAGGCCATGCAGAGCTACGCGGAGGCCACCAAGCACCAGAAGATTGCTTTTGAGGCGCTGAAGCAGAAGGATGAGAAGAACTCCAGGGAGATAGAGATGCAGGCAAAGAAGCTGCAAAAGCTCCAGGTGGCGGCTGGGATGGTGGAGGGAGTGGAGAGACCCCCGTCCCGCTGCTCACGTTTCACCTGTCCCCAGGACTTGGTCACAGCCACCAAGAGCCGGATCGCGGCTCATCTCCGGGAAAGTGAGGAGCAGAACCGGCGCATGCGGGAGGAGAAGGAAAGGGTCCTCGGGCAGCTCCAGGAGCTCCGGAGGGAGCTGAGCCAGGCCAGGGCTAAGGCACACGGCAGCCTGGTCAGGCTCGCCGTGCAGAGCGGCGCTGCCCTGAAGGTGCTGGCGCGGGTGGTGAGGAAGGTGAGGCTGGCGGCCCATGGGCAGGGGGAGCACCAGAGAGGGGTACCACCATCCCCTCCCGCCCTGCCCTCTCCGACATCCCTCCCCAGGCTGAGCGCATCCTTCGGCTGGCTGAGATGTGCCGCAGGCTGGAGACGGAGGAGGAGAAGGTGCTGCCGTTCTACTCGTCCTCGCTGGCGGAGGGGGAGCAGCGGGACACCCGGCAAATCCTGGAGGAGACGCCCGCAGAACCCCTGGCTCAGGTGAGGAGGCAGCGCTGGGATCCCAGGCACTGCCACTGGCGTGTGAGGATCGGGATCTGGTCTTGGCGACGATCTGGTTGGCATGTGGGGAATCCCTGCCCTCCTCCCTGCCTCTCGCCCAGGCCATGCGGGACTACGTGGGGCTGGAGCGCTTCTGGCAGCGGTTCAACAAGGTGAAGCTGGAGGAGAAGGCGCTGGAACGGGAGCAGGTGGTGCTGAGCCAGAAGAACCAACATCTGCGGGAGCTGCTCCGGCAGTACCTGGCAGGGATCTCTGCCAGCGAGGAGGTGCTGGGTGAGCCCAACCCCTTCCTCACCGTTGAGCGCAAGAGCTGCATCCCCAGGGACTTGCCCCATCCAGAGGGGGGCTGTGCACAAGGTCATCAGGGTGCTGCACCCCCCGACAGCCCCTCGGGAGGGGATCCCTGCTGGGACCCCATCCACGGCTCCGCCAGCACCAGCTGACAATCCCTCCCCCCGCAGAGCAAGGCCTGGGGACACCGCAGAGACTGCGACTGCCCAGATGTGCCGTAAAAAGCGCGAAATTGTGCCCAAAACTGTGCTCCGGGGTCTTATTTCTGGGACCCACCGAGATTTGTCAGGGCAGGCGTGGGTCTGTCGCCTCCCACCCTGGCGTCAGCTCCTCAGCCACACCAAGGTGACGCTGGCTGAGTGGGCCGGGAGCTTTGGGGGTGCTGAGCCCCTTCCCCCTCCTCTGTCCCCCACACAGCCGGGCAGGGCAGCCACGGAGCAGCCGCGGATGCCGAGGGGAAGACTTTATTTTTTTTTGGCTTTGTTCCTCTTCTCCTCCTTCAGCTTTTTCTTGGAGAGCTTGGGGC
The DNA here is from genome assembly GCF_017639655.2 of Falco naumanni. Classification (NCBI taxonomy): domain Eukaryota; kingdom Metazoa; phylum Chordata; class Aves; order Falconiformes; family Falconidae; genus Falco; species Falco naumanni. The sequence goes on along the minus strand of NC_054073.1, from coordinate 4,218,363 downwards.
TGCTGGCCTTGCGGTACAGGTGGTACCCAATGAGCCCCAGCAGCGCCGGCACCAGCCCCAGGCACAGCAGCGGCAGCACCTCGTTCAGCACCTTCTGCCAGTAACTGGCCCGGTATAACCCGACCAGCTCTACCTCGAACCGCAGCACCGCGTCGCCTGGGATGGGTGGGAACAGAACCTCAGTGGGGGGCTGCGGGGGGCTGGTGGGGACCCCACGGGGACCCCAAGGGCTGCGCTTACCTGGGATGGTGGGAGGGGAGCCCCGTTTGCCGTAGGCCAGGTGAGGGGGGATGATGGCTCTCCGCTTCTCCCTGCCGCGGCAAGAGGCCATCAGCGCTGGTGCCCCGTGGGGCCAGCCCCACGCCAAACCGGGAGGGGGCTGCTGCCCACCCCCTCGCCCCACTTACCCCACACACATGTCCAGCAGGCTCTGCTCCAGGCCTGTGAGGAGAAGGGGGAGAGGGTGAGGGGGGCTGGGCTGGGGGCTTCCTACAGCCCACCTTGGCCTGGCCACAGCCCGGTTAACCCCCGCACCCCCCCCCCCCAGCCCCCCCGCTCACCGGGGATGACTTGGCGCTTGCCCAGCTCCACCTGGAGCGGGTCCCGGCTCAGCGAGGTGTCGATGATGCGGCCATCCTCCAGACTGCCCTGCGGGGTCGGGGTCACGGTCACCCCTGGGGCCACCTCTGGGGCCACCCCTGGGGTCATCTCTGGAGTCACCCCTGGGGTCATCTCTGGAGTCACCCCTGGGGCCACCCCTGGCGTCATCTCTGGAGTCACCCCTGGGGTCACCCCTGGGGTCACCCCTGGGGTCACCCCTGGGGCCATCTCTGGGGTCACCCCTAGGGCCATCTCTGGGGTCACCCCTAGGGCCATCCCTGGGGTCACCCCTAGGGCCATCCCTGGGGCCATCCCTGGGGCCACCCCTGGGGTCATCCCTGGGGCCACCCCTGGGGTCATCTCTGGGGTCACCCCTGGGGCCACCCTGGGGTCACCCCTGGGGTCATCTCTGGGGTCACCCCTGGGGCCATCCCTGGGGCCATCTCTGGGGTCACCCCTGGAGCCATCCCTGGGGTCATCTCTGGGGTCACCCCTGGGGCCATCCCTGGGGCCACCCCTGAGGCCATCCCTGGGGTCCCCCCTGGGGCCACCCTTGGGGCCACCCCTGGGGTCATCTCTGGGGCCACCTCTGGGGCCACCCCTGGGGTCATCTCTGGGGCCACCCCTGGGGTCATCTCTGGGGCCACCTCTGGGGCCACCCCTGGGGTCATCTCTGGGGCCACCCCTGGGGTCCCCCCTGGGGCCACCTCTGGGGCCATCCCTGGGGTCCCCCCTGGGGCCACCCTTGGGGCCACCCCTGGGGTCATCCCTGGGGCCATTTCTAGGGCCACCCCTGGGGTCATCTCTGGGGCCACCCCTGGGGATGCAGCGGCGGTTCTGCCCCGGGGTTGTCCCCATACATGTCCTTGCATCAGGACAACTGGCACACTGGTGCTGATCCCAGTGTGGTCCCCCCCCCGGGGACATCCCCATCCTGCTCCCAGTGCCAGGGCTATCTCAGGATAATCCTTGTGCTGGTCCCAGTGCCCATACCAGTGCCACCCCCATGCCAGTCCCAGTGTCACCCCTATGCCAGCCCAGGTGCCACACAGGACTCGCCCCAGGGCTGCCACCACGCCTGTCCTAGTGCTGTCCCCATGCTCGTCCCACTGCTGTCCCTATGCCAGTCCCAGTGCCACCCCAGTGCTATCCCCATGCCCACCCCAGTGCCACACTGATGCCATCCCTATTCCCTCCCCAGTACCACCCCATGCCCTCCCCATTGCCACCCCACTGCCATCCCCATGGCACTCCAGTGCCACTCCAGTACCACCCCAGTGCCCGCCCCAGTACTACCCCTATGTCTGCCCCAGTAGTACTCCAGTGCCATCTCAGTGCCATCCCAATGCCTGTCCCACTACCACCCCAGTGCCACCTCGGTGACATCCCAATGCCTGTCCCAGTACTGTCCCCATGCCTGCCCCAGTACCACCCCAGTGCCAACCCTATACCCTCCCCAGTGCCATCCCAATGCCTGCCCCAGTACCACCCCAGTGCCACCCCGGTGCCGCCTCGGTGCCCCCGGGCCCCCCCGCGGGTGCCGGTGCCGGAGCCCCCCCGCCCGCCCCCCCGCCCGGCGCCGCGCAGTGCTGACGTGTTCCTCCCGCCCGCCGCACCGTGTAGTGGATGTGCACCGTGTCCCCCGGCGCCGACAGCTCCGTACAGCCCTCGGGGGGGGGCACCTGCAACGGGGAGTCACGGGGGGGGGTCGGGACGAGCCCCCCAGCCCCCCCGGTTTGGGCTCCGCGCACCCCCCGTACCCACGGGTCCCTGGAGCGCTCCGGGAGCCGGACTCCCCCCCGGACCTTCCCGTCCTCCCGGTGCTCCGTGCTCCACCGCGGCAGCCTGGTCCTCCCAGTGTGTGTCCCCCCCGCAGCCGGTGGTCCCGGTGCCCCGTTCCTGCCGGCGCCCACCCTCACCCCCCACCATCCCGTTCCTCCCGGTGCCCCGTGAGCCCCCCGCCCAGGCCGGGCTCCGCTCCGCCCCCGGGGCAACAGCACCCCCCCCAGTGCCCCCGTTCCCCGCCGCGCCACCGGTGTCGTCCCCCCCCGTCCCATCCCAACTTCCCGTCCAAGGGGTCCCCGGTGGCCGGTGCGCCCCCACCCAGCCCCGGTTCTCCGGTTCCCCCCGGGGCTTACGAGCGTCTCCAACCGCAGCTCCCGGGCACCGGTTTCGGTTTCGCTCTCGGTGGCGCGGGCGGGCGGCGACGGCAGCAGCAGCGCCAGCAGCAGCAGCGTGGCGGGGTACGGCATGGCCGGGCTGGCGGCGGCGGCGGCGGCGGCGGCACCGGGACCGCCCCGGCCCGGCCCCCGGGAGCTCCCCGGGCCACGCCCCCGGGTCCCGGCCACGCCCCCGCCCCGCGGGACAGGGGCTGTCCTGAGGCCCCGCTCCGCCCCCAGCCCCTCGGCCCCGCCCCGCGGGCCCGGCCACCCCCTCGGTGCGTGCGGACACGTGTCCGTCCCGGCTCCCGGTACTGCCGGTCCCTGGCCGGTGCTGCCGGGCTGAGCTGGCCGCCCCTGCCCACCCCGGCGGGGGGAGGGGGGGGTCTGGGGGGGGGGCCGGGGGCGTCCCTGGGGCACCGGTTGGGTGCAGCACCCGCTGTCCCGGCGCCGGTGGGACTCGGTACCAGCAGGCGGCAGCAAAGCCTGGGGAAACCGGCACCTACCCGGGTCCAGGACACACCCCCAGCACCCACCCGGGTCCAGCATTTTTCCCCAGCACCCATATGCAGCCAGGACCCCCACCCTGGCACCCAACGGGGCCCAGGACCACCCACCCAACACCCACCTGGAGTAGCACCCTCTTCTGGCACCCACCCAGACCCAGAACCCCTCCTCAGCGCCCATCTGGGTCCAGGACCCATCCCTGACACCCACCCAGCTCCAGCATCCTTCCCCAGCACCCATATGCATCCAGGACCCCCACCCTGGCAACCAATGGGGCCCAGGACCACCCACCCAGGCCCATACACCCTTTTCCAGCACCCATACAGGTCCAGGACTCGTCCCCAGCACCCACCTGGGTCCAGCACCCTTTTCCGGCACCCACCCAAGCCCAGAACCCCTCCTCAGCACCCATATGAGTTCAGGACCCATCCCTGACACCCACCCAGCTCCAGCATCCTTCCATGGCCCCCAGTAGGTGCAAAGCATCCCTTCCCTTGGCACCCCAGCACCCCTTCCAGCCCCCCCCAGCGCGCAGGCCAAGGGCAGCTGAGCCTCTCGCCAGCCCCATGCTGTGCCGTGCCGTGCCATGCCGTGCCAAACCCGCCCCAAAGTCCCCCACCCATCCCCGTCCCTGGGGGGCCACCAGCCCCCAGGGAACACAGGGAGCAGCCCTGGCTCAGGGTGGGGGGCTCACACCTGCACACCGGGTGTCACCCTGGCTCCCTCATCCCGTGCCGGTGGCGCTAGCCCTGTGAAGGGTGGTGGTGGCCACGTCGATGGCGATGCCGGCACAGGCCCCGGTGCAGCTCCCGGACGACGGCATCGGCACGCCGGCCCCACCGGTGCACCCACATACCAGCCCCGGTTGCCGAGAGGTGGGGAAGCCGGGCTGGCGGCTGGGGGCCGGGGCACTAATGGGATTAGGGCCACCGGGTCAGCGCCGAGCTGGCCCCCGCCAGACAAAGCCGCTGGCCCAGCCGGTGGGAACGCGACGGTGCTGGCACCGTGGCTCCCAGCCCACTGGGGAACCCCAGTTACCCCCACCCCAGCCCCCGCCCCACGAGGAACCCAAGCAGCCAGCGCCGTACCCCGGCTCGGTGTCACCGGCATGGGGCTGGGGGTGCCCCGGCTCGGTGTCACCGGCATGGGGCTGGGGTTGCTGGGGGTCCTGGGGGTCCTGGGGGCCCCCCGCCCCCCCCCAGGCACCAACCCAGAGAGGACATGGGGATGGGGGCAGCAGCGCTGACCCTAAATGGGACTCAGTTGGTCCCCTGGCCCATGGAGGGGGGGTGACACCGGGGGGCTGAGCCCCACTCGCGCCCATCCCAGCGCTGGCACCGTCCCCACGCCCCGGCTGGGATTAACGCTAATGGGATTTACCATTTCATCCAATATTCCCCTAAAGATGAGCCTGGGAAGGGGGAGCCCCCCCTCGCCCCCCCGCCAGCCCCCCTCGCCCCGCTAAGCTCTTTCTAATTAAAACCAGCCCGGGGCTGTCCATCACCGTCCCCCCTCCACGGGACCCCCGAGCTGGGGGGGGGGGGGGGGTTGGGGGGGAGCTGCAGAAGAAGAGCCGTGGGGCAGCGCTACATAAAACATGTTTAATATCCAAGGGGGGGCCAGGGGTCACCCACCGTCTCAGGCGCGGAGGGGGGGGGGGGGGGGGGGGGGGGGGGGCAAGTACACACGTCCCTGGACGGGGCAGAGCCGCAGCGACACGTCACACCAAGCACAGACCGGGGGTATAAATACGGTGCCGAGGGGGGGGGGGACAGTACGGGGCCATCGTCCATCCGTCCGTGAGGGGCAGGGACATACAATCACTATGCTGGCATGGGATTGGGGTGCAGGCACCCGGAGGGGGGGGGGGGGCCCGGGCAAGAGGGGGGGGACCACGGGGGTCCCAGCAGCCCCGTGCCTCCCCCCCCTGTGGGGGTCACGCTGCGGGGAGGAGACCTGCCTCGAAGTGATACGGGGGGGGGGGGGACCGGGGACGTGTGGGACCCCCGGGGGGTGGGGTGGGGGTGGGGTATGCGGGGCTGGGAGGGGGTGCTGGGAAGGGGGGGGGGGGGTGTATGGTCCCAAATGCCCCCTGCGGCCCCGCTGCCCCCACATTTGGTCCAGAGGAAGGCGAGGGGTGCGGGGACATGCACAGGGATGGGGTGCCCCAGCACGGCCCCCCCCAGGCAGGGCAGCGCCAAGGTGGCCCCCAGCCCCCAAACCCACTCCCCGGGGCCCTGCCCCCCGCCCCCCCCATACATTATATAGAGCTATATTTCCACGCACGCACACACGAGATCCGAGGGGGAACCGAGGAGACCCCAAAAAAAGGCGAAAAACCCCACAGCAACCGGTGCCAGAAGAAAGCAAAATCCAACCGGGGCGGGGAGGGGGCGGCCGGGGGGGCGGGGGGGGGGAAACCTGGCACGGCCCCCGGGGGGGGGCGGGCCGGGGGTACGGGGAGGGGGGCCGGGAGCCACCCGCTCACTTCTTGTTCTTGAGCTGGTTGGCGAGCCAGTCGAGCCCCTCGTAGAGGCCGTCGCCGCTGGTGGCACAGGTGGCCTGGATGTACCAGTTGCGGTGGCGCAGGGAGTGCAGCCCCAGCTTGTCCGTGATCTCCGCCGCGTTCATGGCGTTGGGCAGGTCCTAAAGGGGCAGGGGGAGGCAAGGTCACGCGCCCGCCCCCACGCCACGGGGATGGGCGCCATCCCGTCACCGGGAGGGGGACACCAGCCCCGATGCTACGGGGATGGGCGGTCACTGGGCGGTGGGCACCAGCCCCGATGCCATGAGGATGGGCGCCATCCTGTCACCGGGCGGGGGACACCAGCCCCGATGCCACGGGGATGGGCGCTATCCCATCACCGGGAGGGGGACACCAGCCCGATGCCACGGGGATAGGTGGTCACTGGGCGGTGGGCACCAGCCCGATGCCATGAGGATGGGCGCTATCCCATCACTGGGCAGGGGGCACCAGCCCCGATGCCACGGGGATGGGCGGTCACTGGGCGGTGGGCACCAGCCCCGATGCCACGAGGATGGGCGCCATCCCGTCACCGGGAGGGGTACACCAGCCCAATGCCACGGGGATGGGCGCCATCCCGTCACTGGGCGGTGGGCACCAGCCCTGATGCCACGAGGATGGGCGCTATCCCGTCACTGGGCAGTGGGCACCAGCCCCGATGCCATGAGGATGGGCGCCATCCTGTCACCGGGCGGGGGACACCAGCCCCAATGCCATGAGGATGGGCGCTATCCCATCACCGGGGGGGGCACCAGCCCTGACGGCCCAGGGATGGTCCCAGTCCCGCCACCAGCCACCAGCCCCGACACCCTGGGGATGGTCCCAGTCCCGCCACCAGCCACCAGCCCCGACACCCTGGGGATGGTCCCAGTCCCGCCACCAGCCACCAGCCCTGACACCCTGGGGATGGTCCCAGCCCCACCCCAGACCCCCCAGCCACCAGCCCCGACACCCTGGGGATGGTCCTAGTCCCACCCCAGACCCCCCAGACACCAGCCCTGACACCCTGGGGATGGTCCCAGTCCCACCCCAGACCCCCAGCCACCAGCCCTGACACCCCGGGGATGGTCCCAGCCCCACCCCAGACCCCCCAGCCACCAGCCCCGACACCCTGGGGATGGTCCTAGTCCCACCCCAGACCCCCCAGACACCAGCCCTGACACCCTGGGGATGGTCCCAGTCCCACCCCAGGCCCCCAGCCACCAGCCCCGACACCCCGGGGATGGTCCCAGTCCCACCCTAGGTCCCCAGCCACCAGCCCCGACACCCCGGGGATGGTCCCAGTCCCACCCCAGGCCCCCAGCCCCCAGCCCTGACACCCCGGGGATGGTCCCAGTCCCACCCCAGACCACCAGCCACCAGCCCCGACACCCCGGGGATGGTCCCAGCCCCACCCCAGACCCCCAGCCTCCAGCCCCGACACCCCGGGGATGGTCCCAGCCCCACCCCAGACGCCCCAGCCACCAGCCCCGACACCCCGGGGATGGTCCCAGCCCCACCCCAAGCCCCCAGCCCCCAGCCCTGACACCCCGGGGATGGTCCCAGCCCCACCCCAGACCACCAGCCACCAGCCCCGACACCCCAGGGATGGTCCCAGTCCCACCCCAGGTCCCCAGCCACCAGCCCCGACACCCCGGGGATGGTCCCAGCCCCACCCCAGGTACCCCCCCTCTCCCCAGCCCCACCTGCTTGTTGGCAAAGACGAGGAGGACGGCGTCCCGCAGCTCATCTTCCGCCAGCATCCGCATGAGCTCCTCCCGCGCCTCGTTCACCCTCTCCCGGTCGTTGCTGTCCACCACGAAGATCAGGCCTGGGGGCGGCGAGCGGGCGCTGCTGGGAGCTCAGGACCCGGCCAGCCCCACCACCACCCAGCTCCCCAGCGACCCCCCCCCCTACTCCCCTCCTCCCCCCGCAGCCCCCCGGGGTGGGGGGGGGAACCTACCCTGGGTGTTTTGGAAGTAATGCCGCCAGAGGGGCCGGATCTTGTCCTGCCCACCCACATCCCACACGGTGAAGCTGATGTTCTTGTACTCCACCGTCTCCACGTTGAACCCTGCGGGGAGCGACAGCGGAGGGAAACTGAGGCACGCGGAGCCGCCAGCCCCCCTCCCCAGGAGCCGTGATGGGGTGGGGTGGGGTCCTCGCCCGGGGGCTCCCCCCCCCCCCCCCCCGCTGCACACCTATGGTGGGGATGGTGGTGACGATCTCCCCCAGCTTCAGTTTGTAGAGGATGGTGGTCTTCCCGGCGGCGTCCAGCCCCACCATCAGGATCCGCATCTCCTTCTTCCCGATCAGGCTCTTCAGCAGGTTCCCGAAGATGTTGCCCATGGTGACGGAGCCGAGGCCGGATCCTGCGGGGGCACGGGGCAGGTGCTGGGGTGGGGTGGGAGGGGGGGGGGGGGGGGGCGGCCCTGAGAACTGCGGGGAGGGGGGCGGGGGGGGGGGGGGCGAGCAGGCGGCGCTGTAGGGCTCCAGGGATTCCCCGTGCTTCAAGGGGGCTGCGGGGATCCCCACGTTACGGGGGGATGCGGGGCTCTGAGGACCCCAAGCAGGGGGTCTGGGATGGGGCCACATGCTCCCTGTGTGCGGCTCGATATGGGGGGGCCGTGCTGGGGACCCCCCCACGCTGCACCCAATGAGGGGACAGGTCAAAGCTTTGCGTGGGGGGAAACTGAGGCACGGATCCCAGCCCTCCTCGGGGGGGGGGGACGCAACACAGCCCCCACCCTGGCCCTGACACCCCCCCTGCGCCCCCCACCTCACCCACTGGCCCCCCCCGGAGGGGAGCCCCCGCCGCCCCCCCGCTCCGCAGCCCGCCCCTCCCGCCCCTGCGCTGCCGCCCACTCCCGCCCCCCCGCAGCCCCTCGGCGCGACGCCCCCCGAATTCACTGCGCCCCCCCGCCCAGGACCACAGCACACCCCCCCCTGCTCTCCCTGCGCCCCTCCAACGCACCGCCCCCCCCCCGGAGGAATTGCATCCCCCCTCAAATCACCGCCCCCCCCCGCCGCATCGCCCCCCGCCCCCGCCCGCCGCACCGCCCCACGGCCTCTACCCGCCCCCCCGCTGCACCGCACACCCCCTCCCCGAGCTGGGATGCTGCCCCCCCCCCCTCCCCGCACCCCCAATGCACCCTGCACCCCCAAACGCACCGCAGCCCCCGACACCCCCCCCGGTGCGGTATCCCCCCTCCACACCCCCCCCGGGTGCAGCGCACCCGCCGATTCACGGCGCCGCGGGCCTCCCCCCCGCCCCCGGGCGGACACCCCCCCCCCCGCCTCCCGGCGGCCCCCCCCGCACCTGGTGCCGGTGCCGGTGGCGCCCCCCGCCCGCAGCTGACTCTGCACCGCTCCCGCCGCCGGAAGCGGAGGCCCGATCGCGCCGATCTCGCGAGAGCGCCCGGTGCCGGCCCCCCCCCCCCCTCCGCCGTCCCCCCCCCCCCCCCCGTCCCTCCGCCTCGTTTCCCGCACACACACCCCGCACCCCAACCCCGCACCGGGCCCGGGGGCGCGCGCAGGGATGGAGGGGGGAGGGGGGGCCGCGGAGCTCGCGAGAACCGCGACACGTTTCCATGGCAGCGGTTGCAGCAGTGCGGGGGGGGCTGCACTGAAGGGGGGGGGCTGATGGACCACCCCCCCCCCCTCAACGCGCCCCCCCCCCGGTAGCAGAACCGGGGCATACCAGCCCCGTCCCGGGGTGTGTGTGTACATGGGGGGGGGGGGGCTGTATTTCCCGGGGGGGCGAGGACCCCAATAACAGCACGGGGGGCTCAGTGACCCCCCTCCCCCCCCCCCCCGCCCCGGTGCGGTACCGGCGGTACCGAGGCTGCCCCGGTGCTCACGGGGCCGGGAAGGGGCCGGCGCGGGGTGCGGGGCACCCCCGGTTTCACACATCCCCCCGGCTGTCTGTCCGTCCCTGCTCGGTGCGGCAGGACGGGAAACCGAGCCCCCCCCCCCCCCTGCCCCCCTCCACCCCGGCCAGGTAAGGGTGGCCACCCCGGAGGCACCGGCAGCACCGACCGCCCCCGACGGCTGCGGGAGCCGCTCGGCACCGCCGGGCTCCCGCAGAGACCCCAGAGCCGGGGGGAGGGGGGGGTTGTCCCGAGCATCACCCCCCGGGGCTGCCGTCGGGCTGCGCGGGGAAAGCAGAGGGGATGGGGGGGTACACCTGAGGGGGGGCGGGGGGTCGGGGCAGCGGGAGAGGCGGGGGGGGGCGAGGCGTGCTGAGAGGGGGGAACCGGGGAGTGGGGACGCCCCGGGGGGGTCCCGGGATGAAGCAGCGTGGGTGGGGGGTCGTGTTTGGGCCCCACCGCTGGTGGCACGGCCCCGGGCAGGGCCCTCCCGGCCGCGCCCCGGGGCCTCCCCGCGGCCGGTGACCTCAGCCCCGGGAGCCCCGACGGGGCGGCGGCCCGAGGGCGCGGACACCGCCTGGCCCGGCCGGGAACCGGGGAGGGGGGGGCGGGAGACGCCGTCCTGGAGCAGACCCCAGGCGGCCCCGGGCCCCTCCCGGACCGGGGAAAGGGGTGAGGGGGGGGTACCCGGTGCGAGCCCCCCCACCCCCGGTGCCGGCCCGGGCTTTGTCCGTCCTTGCATTGAAATCGGGAGCGGCGGCCCCGGGCCGTGACGGGCGAGCGGGGCTAATCCGGCCCCGCATGACTGGTCCGGGGAAACCGCCGCGGGGAGATTACCCCCCCCCGCACCCCGCCACAACGGGGGGCTCAGCTCAACCCCCCCGGCCCCAGCCCCGGGACTTCACACCTGCCCACCCCCCCGGGTCCCCAGCAGGGAGAGACCCTCGTCCCCACCGGGACGAGTGCCAGCACCTGCCCGGTGTCACCGTGCCCTGACCGTGGGCACGCCAGGGCCCCCCCCCCGCCCCCCCCCCGTCAGGCCCCCCCCCCCGCCCTCCCTCCATCACCTCCCGTCCTCCATCCCTCCCTCCATCCCTCTCCCCCCGGTCCATCCCTTCCTCCCTCTGCCGCTCGGTGCCGACCCACGCCGGGTCCCCCGGGGCAGGGGAGCCGTGCGGGGCCGTGCCGCACCCACGGGGGTCGCACACGCCGTGGGCGTCCACGGGCACGTTGGTGGGGAGGGGGCCCGGGGTGCACGGGCGACCGTCGGGCCCCGTCCGTAGCCAGCCCGGCCCGGGACAACCCGGCCCCGAGCGGTGGGAGGACGCGGCCGCCCCGTCGCGCCGGGCACGGACCGGGACGGGCGGTGGCCGGGACGGGCGAGGGGTCCGGGGACTCCGGACCGGCACCGGCAATCGGTGCGGCCCCGACGGTCCCGTGCCCCGGGGGGTGCTGCACGGCCCCGCCGCTCCCCCCGCCCCCTCCAAACCCGGGGGTCCCGGGACCGAGTCCCCGCTCTGTCCCGGGACCGTGCTCCCTTGTGCGGCCCGGGTTGTCCCGGGACTCTGCCCCTCCCGTGCTCCCGGAGCTATCCCGGGAGATCCCGTCACTCCACCCCCCCGTGCTGTCCCGGGAGATCCCGCGCTATCCCCGGCCCCCGCTCCCTCCGTGCTCCCAGCGCTATCCCGGCCCGTTCCAGGACACGCTCCTCCTTGCACCGGGAGCTGTCCCGAGCCGTGCCAGGCTCCCCCCAACCGGGGCCGGTACCGGGAAAGCGTGTCGGCGTGTCGGCGGGGCCAGGCGGGGGGGCGGCAGCAGGGTCCCCCCCCCGTCCCCCTGTCTGGGCACGGGGCCGGGGCGCAGCCACCCGCCGGGCTAATCCGGGCCGTGACGGACAGGCCCGGCGCCGCCGCTCCGGCCGCCCCATAAGAGGTGCCGTGGCTCCGCCGCTCCCCATTGTTAGGGCGAGGACGCGGGGAGGCCCCGTTCGGCGGGACAGGCCCATGGGGACCCTCCGCGCCGCCCCTATAAGAGGGAAGGGGCTGGAAGATGCTCCCGGGTGCTGAGCGCTGCGCACCCACCGCGCCGAGCCGAGTCCAGCCGCGCCGCCACCCCGGGGAGTCCCCGGGGACCGCGCACGGAGCGTTAAGCACCGGGCACCGGGGACCGCGCACGGAGCAGCCAACACCGGGTACCGCGCACGGAGCAGCCAACACCGGGCACCGGGCACCGCGCACGGAGCGTTAAGCACCGGGCACCGGGGACCACGCACGGAGCAGCCAACACCGGGCACCGCGCACGGAGCAGCGGGCATCGCGCACGGACCACCGGGCACCGCGCACGGAGCAGCGCCCGACGCCGCGCTCCAGGGACCGGGCGGGGAGCGCCGGGCACCGCACCCCCGACGCCACCCCTGGTGCACCGGCCACCGGTTTGCAGCCGGTGCCGGTAGCGGTTCCGAGCCGGCCGGCCGGCGCTCCCCGCGGCCCCCCGCGGCCGCCCTCAGCGGAGCCGCCCGCCCCGCGCGTCCGGAAACACGCGTGGATGTAGCGGCCGGGCCGGGGGCTCCGCGGCACCATAAATACCCCGGCGGCCGCTCGCCCGCGCACTCTGCCGGGGCCTCCCGGTGCCGGAGCCATGCGAGCCGCCGCGCTGGGGCTGGCGCTCCGGGCGCTCTGGGCTCTGGCCCTCTCCTCCCTCTCCAACACGCTGGCGGTGAACAACAGCGGGCGGTGGTGGTGAGTCCACCGGGACCGGGACCGGGGTGGAGGGACCGGGCTTGACACCGGCACGGTGGTGGCTACGCTGACCCCGGGGATGGGGGAACGCAGGGGGATGCACGGGGCTGTGACCCCCGGGTGGGTGCCGGCTGTGGGGGATGCTCGGGGGAGAGGATGCTGTGGTAGCAGCAAGGAGCTGAGGGAGACCCTCGGGGGTGGGGTTGAAGTGGGGAGTGGGCTGCTGGGGACCCCCTCCCCCCCCCCCCCCTCGGTGATCACCCTCCTTGGCTGTGCCGTTAGGGGCATCATCAATGTGGCTTCGTCCACCAACCTGCTGACCGACTCCAAGAACGTGCAGCTGGTGCTGGACCCCAGCCTGCAGCTGCTGAGCCGCAAGCAACGCAAGCTGATCCGCCAGAACCCCGGCATCCTGCACAGCGTCAGCTCCGGCCTCCAGACCGCCATCAAGGAGTGCAAGTGGCAATTCCGCAACCGCCGCTGGAACTGCCCCACCTCCCAGGGCCCCAACATCTTCGGCAAAATCGTCAACCGGGGTGAGGCTATGGGGTGGCGGGAGGCGGCACGGGGCTCCCCGTATCCCCGCCGTGGTACCCCCAAGCTGGCATGTGTGGCCAAGCAGCCCTGGTTCACCGTGGGGTAGCACTGGCACCCAGCCCATCATCAGCCCGGCGTGGCTATGGGTTAGGGGTGCCGGTGGGTGCCCCCTCCCCACTCTGGCAGCACCCTGAGGTCCCGCTCCCCTCCGCAGGCTGCCGGGAGACAGCGTTCATCTTTGCCATCACCAGTGCTGGCGTGACGCACTCGGTGGCACGGTCCTGCTCCGAGGGCTCCATTGAATCCTGCACCTGTGACTACCGGCGCCGTGGTCCCGGGGGTCCCGACTGGCACTGGGGGGGCTGCAGTGACAACATCGACTTCGGGCGCCTCTTCGGGCGGGAATTTGTGGACTCCAGCGAGAAGGGCCGGGACCTGCGCTTCCTCATGAACCTGCACAACAACGAGGCCGGGCGCATGGTGAGGGCACAGGGGGCTGCAGGCAGCCCCGGAGAGGGGGGATGGGGACAGGGGCCACCGAGACCCCCAGCTTGTCCCCATGGATGGGTTGGCAACTGTCGGAGAAATGTTTCCCACTCAGCTTTGGGCAGGATGAGCATGATGTGATGCTGCAGGGAAGTGGGGTGCAGGAGCACGGTGGTCCCCTGGTGGGGAGGGGGTGTCCCAGCCTGCTCACAGCACCTCACACCCCTCCCCCCTTGCAGACGGTCTTCTCAGAGATGCGCCAGGAGTGCAAGTGCCACGGCATGTCGGGCTCCTGCACCGTCCGCACGTGCTGGATGCGGCTGCCCACCTTCCGCGCCGTGGGTGACGTCCTGAAGGACCGCTTCGACGGCGCTTCCCGCGTCATCTACGGCAACAAGGGCAGCAACCGGGCATCGCGGGTGGAGCTGCATCACCTGGAGCCCGAGAACCCGGCCCACAAACCCCCCTCGCCCCATGACCTCGTCTACTTTGAGAAGTCACCCAATTTCTGCACCTACAGCGGGAAAACGGGGACGGCGGGGACGGCCGGGCGCTTCTGCAACAGCTCCTCGCCAGGGCTGGATGGGTGCGAGCTGCTGTGCTGTGGGCGCGGGTACCGCACGCGCACCCAGCGTGTCACCGAGCGCTGCAACTGCACCTTCCACTGGTGCTGCCACGTCAGCTGCCTGAACTGCACCAACACGCAGGTGCTGCACGAGTGCCTGTGAACCCCCCCGCCCCCCCCGGGGGACCACCCTGCCCAGCCCCGGAGGGGGTCTGCGCCACCCCCCATGATGATGGGTGTCTGGCTGGATTGAAGGCGCCCATGGGTGGGCATGTGGCTGCACCCTGGGACCCCCCCTGTCCCATCCCCGGGGCCAGCAGCCGGTCTGGGTGGGCTTGGTGCCACGCACCTTCCCGGCTGCCCCCTTGGCTGCTCCGGTTCCGTGGGGTCCTCTTCTCACTGTAAATAAAATATTTATTGTGGACGGTTTGATGCCGCCCCCCCCCTCTTGCCGCTTCGCTGGACCCAGGCCCTGTTTTTTATAATTAAAGATAATAATAATAATTAATAATAATTATTAATAATAATAATGCTTTGTTACAGGTTTCACTGATAGCCTTTAGAGAAGAATAAAGGATATATTTTTATCAGTCCTGCCCCGATTTGTTTCTGGGGGGCTGGGGAAGGGAGGGGATGAGCTGCAGGGGGGGGGAGCACATCCACCCACGTCATCCATCCATCCATCCATCCATCCATCCATCCATCCATCCATCCATCCATCCATCCGTCACCTCTCCATCCACTCACCTCCCCATTCTGTGTCCACCAGCCCCTCCAGCCGTCTGTCCATCCATCTTCTACCCCTTTCCTCTGCCCTCCCCTCCTCTTCGTCACCCCCTCCCTGCAGACCCCCTTCTTTCTCCCGCTGTGCCCGTCTCCAGCCCAGCCATCCCTGCCTCCGCTCCCGGTTGGGGCGTCCATCCCCATGGCCGGGGCGCCCATCCCCATGGCTGGGGCGCCCATCACCATGGCACCTGGGCTGCAGCATCTCTGGCACTGGAATTTGCCGGGACGGCGGGGCTGGTGCCGCCGAGGCCGAGCGTTGGGAGCGGCCACGGGAGGTACAAGACGGCAGACAGGGAATGAGCATCGTCCATCACCGCTCCCGGCCGGGGCTGACGGCTCCCCTCGGCTCCGGGGGAGGAGGGGGGTGAGGGAGGGCACCGAGGTTACTGGGGCCAGGGCCAGGGGGGTTGGGACTGGCCACTGGCCCCACACGCCCATGTGTGGGGCCCGGCTGCAGCCGGAGAAAGTCTGTGGCAAAGGTGGGGAGCAGCTCTGGGCTGGCAGGTGCCCTGCTGGCATGTGTATCCCCCTGGGATGGGCATCTTCAGGGTGGGCATCCCTCTGGGATGGATATCCCCCTGGGATGGGCATCCTATGAGGAGGGCATCCCATTGGGATGGGTATACCCCCTGGGATGGGCATCCTTGGGGAGTGCATCCCTCTGGGATGGGCATCTTGCAGGAAGGGCATCCCTCTGGGATGCATATCCCCCTGGGATGGGCATCCTTCGGGGAGTGCATCCCATTGGGATAGGTATCCCCCTGGGATGGGCATCCTTCAGAGAGGGCATCCCTCTGGGATGGGTATCCCGCTGGGATGGGCATCCTTCAGGGAGTGCATCCCTCTGGATGGGTATCCCCCTGGGACGGGCATCCTGCAGGAAGGGCATCCCTCTGGGATGGGTATCCCCCTGGGATGGGCATCCTTCGGGGAGTGCATCCCTCTGGGATGTGTATCCCCCTGGGATGAGCATCCTGCAGGAAGGGCATCCCTCTGGGATGGGTATCCCCCTGGGATGGGCATCCTTCGGGGAGGGCATCCCTCTGGGATGGGTATCCCGCTGGGATGGGCATCCTTCGGGGAGGGCATCCCTCTGGGATGGGTATCCTGCTGGGACAGGCTTCCCCTTGGGATGGGCATCCCACCAGGATGGACATCTCACCAGGACAGGTATCCCCTTGAGACAGGCATCCCCTTGGAACAGGCACCCCACCAGGATGGGCATCCCCCTGGAAATGGGTATTCCCCAGGGATAAGCATCCCCCAGGGCTGGGCATAGTCCCAGGACTGGCATCCCAGGAAGGGCATCCCTCTGGGCCAGGTATCCCACTGGGATGTGTATCCCATCGGGGTGGGAATCCCCCAGGACAGGCATCCCTGTCCAGATACACCCTCTGTGCCACAACTCCACGCCTTGAGCACCGCACAGGATGCGACCTCCATCCTCATGTCCAGCACTGGGTGATCCACGGAGCCACGGTGGCATCCAGCCACGGGGAGTGGGCAAGGAGCCGGCCCTGCCCGGGGACCCCCAGTCCCAGCAGGACCCACCCGCGGGGGTGGGGGTCCCCACAGCCTGGGCTGCCCCGTGGCCAAAGCCGGGAACCTCACAGGGCCCCTGGGGATTCGCAGCATCAAAGGCTGCGGGATGACGCTGCTGCTGCCCGAAATATCCCCCAGAGCCGATAGTGGAAAAGTTGATGTTTAGACCCGGGGGGAGGGGGGGGGGGGAAACAACCCCGGGGGCCCCCGCTGTCCGCGCCAAGGTCAAAACACAGCCTGGCGTGGCAAAATAAAATAAAGAAATGCGAGAAAAAACGCCTGGAAAGGAACACAGCCTGAAATAACCCTCCGAGCATCTCCCGCCTGCCGGGAGTTATCTGCCTGCTAAATTCTGCACACGCACAGGGCATGAAAATAACCTGTTTTCCTGCGGTGGGGAGGCAGGAATATAGATAATGACATTCTTATAAGTCACCTCTGTTACTCAGCTTTTCCTGCATGCTGGTGACCGCCGGGCACCTCGGGCAGCCATGACCCCCGGGCAGGACGGGGCACCCCCCATGCGGGGTGCAGACCTCCCCGGCTTGGACAAATACAGCCAGGTGCTGGAAATAGCTGCTTGTCGCAGCGCCGGGGCTGACGAAGGGACAGGGACAGGGACAGGGACGGGACGGTCCCGCCCTGTGCCAGCCTGGCACATCTGGGAAGCCGGGTAACAGCTGGATGGTGGCTGCAAGCTGGGTCTGCTGTGGGCTGGGACCACCCCCCTGGCAGGGCTGGGGGTGGGGGTGGGGATCTGCTCGGGGGTGCAGGGCAGAGGGACGGGGGGGCACACAGCAGTGAAGGATAGAGGGACAGTGGCATTCCCAGGGGTGCAGGACAGAGGGACAGAGCCATGCCCAGGGGTGTAGGACAGAGGGACAGGACAGTGCCCGAAGTTTCAGGACAGAGAGATGGGGTAGTGCTCAGAGGTGCAGGACAGAAGGACAGGATGGCACACAGCAGCGCAGGACAGAGGGACAAAGCCATGCCCAGGGGTGCAGGACAGAGGGACAGGGCAGTGCCCAGAATTAAGGACAGAGGGACAGGGCAGTGCTCAGAGGTGCAGGACAGAGGGACAGGGCAGCACACACAAGTGCAGGATGGAGGGACACTGGCATTCCCAGAGGTGCAGGACAGAGGGACAGGATAGTGACCAGAGGTGCAGGACAGAGGGACAGGACAGTGCCCAAAGTTTCAGGACAGAGGGACAGGACAGTGCCCAAAGTTTCAGGACAGAGGGACAGGACAGTGCCCAGAGGTGCAGGACAGAGGGACAGGACAGTGCCCAAAGTTTCAGGACAGGGTGGCAGACAGCAGTGCAGGTCAGAGGGATGGTGGTGTTCCCAGAGGTGCAGGACAGAGGGACAGAGCCATGCTCAGGGGTGCAGGACAGAGGGACAGAATGGCACACAGCAGCGTGGGACAGAGGGACAGGGTGGCACACAGCAGCGCGGGACAGAGGGACGGGATGGCACACAGCAGCGTGGGACAGAGGGACGGGATGGCACACAGCAGCACGGGACGGAGGGACAGGATGGCACACAGCAGCGCGGGACGGAGGGACAGGATGGCACACAGCAGCATGGGACAGAGGGACAGGATGGCACACAGCAGCACGGGACGGAGGGACGGGATGGCACACAGCAGCATGGGACAGAGGGACAGGATGGCACACAGCAGCGCAGGACAGAGGGACGGGATGGCACACAGCAGCATGGGACAGAGGGACAGGGTGGCACACAGCAGCGTGGGATGGAGGGACAGGGTGGCACACAGCAGCGTGGGACAGAGGGACGGGATGGCACACAGCAGCGTGGGACAGAGGGACAGGGTGGCACACAGCAGCGCGGGACGGAGGGACAGGGTGGCACACAGCAGCGCGGGACAGAGGGACAGAGCCACGTCCAGCTGCACAGCCCGGCCAGTGGCACCAGCCCACCTGTGGGACCATCCCCACCCTGTCCCCATCCCGTCCCCCATTCCCCATCGGCCGCGGCCCAGCCCCGGTGCCCCTCGCCTCCGGTTGACGCGGGTCTACGTCCCGCCAGCTCCCGGCTTGTCCGGCTGCCACCCCCCCGGGCCGCCACATTCCTCCGACGCGGGGCCAAGGAGCCCAGCAACCGTGGCAGGGCTGGCCTCTAATCCCCGGGCATGCCAACCCCGGGGGGACCGTCACCGTCACCCACTCCTTGATAGGTGACCAATGCCCGAGACGAACAATTAGGGACAAAGCCGGAGCCGCCGGGGGCTAACGCCGGCCTTCACGGGTGCCTTGTGCGCCATTCGGCGAGTTTAATGAATTGTCCATCACTCCTTTCAGCTCCGCTCGCCCGGGCTGGATTAATCTGAGAAGCCGCAGTGGGGAAGGAGCCACTAAGCCTGTATTTATTACTCTGCCATTGTAACTAATTGAGGTAATTATCTGTGACTCCAACCCCGCGCAACAATGGTGCATTCACCGGACCCCCGCCTTCCCACCCGGTTTCTCCATGCGGCCTGGGAGAGCCGGTGGAGGAGCCGGCCCCGTGTGGCCACCATGCCTAGGGATGTGGCTACCGTGCCTAGGGATGTAGCTACCGTGCCTAGGGATGTAGCTACCGTGCCTAGGGATGTGGCTACCGTGCCTAGGGATGTAGCTACCGTGCCTAGAGATGTGGCTACCGTGCCTAGGGATGTGGCCACCGTGCCTAGGGATGTGGCCACCATGCCTAGGGATGTAGCTACCGTGCCTAGAGATGTGGCTACCATGCCTAGGGATGTGGCTACCATGCCTAGAGATGTGGCTACCGTGCCTAGGGATGTAGCTACCGTGCCTAGGGATGTGGCTACCATGCCTAGGGATGTGGCCACCGTGCCTAGGGATGTGGCCACCATGCCTAGGGATGTGGCCACCATGCCTAGGGATGTGGCTACCGTGCCTAGAGATGTAGCTACCGTGCCTAGGGATGTGGCTACCGTGCCTAGGGATGTGGTCACCGTGCCTAGGGATGTGGCTACCGTGCCTAGGGATGTGGCCACCATGCCTAGGGATGTAGCTACCGTGCCTAGGGATGTGGCTACCGTGCCTAGGGATGTGGCCACCGTGCCTAGGGATGTGGCCACCATGCCTAGGGATGTGGCTACCGTGCCTAGGGATGTAGCTACTGTGCCTAGGGATGTGGCTACCGTGCCTAGGGATGTAGCTACCGTGCCTAGGGATGTGGCCACCATGCCTAGGGATGTAGCTACAGTGCCTAGGGATGTGGCTACCGTGCCTAGAGACGTGGCTACCGTGCCTAGGGATGTGGCCACCATGCCTAGGGATGTAGCTACAGTGCCTAGGGATGTGGCTACCGTGCCTAGGGATGTGGCCACCGTGCCTAGGGATGTGGCTACCGTGCCTAGGGATGTGGCTACCGTGCCTAGGGATGTAGCTACCGTGCCTAGGGATGTGGCCACCATGCCTAGGGATGTGGCTACCGTGCCTAGGGATGTGGCTACCGTGCCTAGGGATGTGGCCACCGTGCCTAGGGATGTAGCTACCGTGCCTAGTGATGTAGCTACCGTGCCTAGAGATGTGGCTACCGTGCCTAGGGATGTGGCCACCATGCCTAGGGATGTAGCTACCGTGCCTAGGGATGTAGCTACCGTGCCTAGGGATGTGGCTACCGTGCCTAGAGATGTGGCCACCATGCCTAGGGATGTGGCCACCGTGCCTAGGGATGTGGCCACCGTGCCTAGGGATGTGGCCACCATGCCTAGGGATGTAGCTACCGTGCCTAGGGATGTGGCTACCATGGCTAGGGATGCAGCTACTGTGCCTAGGGATGTGGCTACTGTGCCTAGGGATGTGGCCACCATGCCTAGGGATGTGGCCACCATGCCTAGGGATGTAGCTACCGTGCCTAGGGATGTGGCCACCGTGCCTAGGGATGTGGCCACCATGCCTAGGGATGTAGCTACCGTGCCTAGGGATGTGGCTACCGTGCCTAGGGATGTGGCTACCGTGCCTAGAGATGTGGCCACCATGCCTAGGGATGTGGCTACCGTGCCTAGGGATGTGGCCACCATGCCTAGGGATGTGGCCACCATGCCTAGGGATGTGGCTACCATGCCTAGAGATGTGGCTACCGTGCCTAGGGATGTGGCCACCATGCCTAGGGATGTGGCTACCATGCCTAGGGATGTGGCTACCGTGCCTAGGGATGTGGCTACCGCGGCGCGGAGATGCGGTTGGCAGGTGGGATGGGGCCGCGGCATGGCCGGCGCTGCGTGGCTGTGGTGTGGCTGGTGTCATGCACATGTCGGAGCCACCACTCTGCGGGGACATCATGGAGAGTGCTGGTGGCACACGCGGGTCGTGGTGTGGCCAGCGCCGGTTGCACACGTGGGTCATGGCTCTCTGGGGACACTGCCATCACTGGTGACACTTTGGGGTCATGGCTCTCTCAGACCATCAGCAGCACTGGTGACATACGTGGGTCACAGCTCTCTGAGGACACCACCAGCACCGGTGACATACATGGGTCACAGCTCTCTGAGGACACCACCAGCACCGGTGACGTACGTGGGTCATGGCTCTCCAGGGCCACCACCAGCGACATATGTGGGTCATGGCTCTCTGGGGACACCGCTAGCACCAGCACACATGTGACCACACTTCTCCAGGGACACCACCAGCACTGGTGACACACGTGGGCCAGAGCTCGCTGGGGACACTGCTGGCATGGGCACATACATGGTCACAGCTTTCTGGGGACATCAGTGGCACCAGCACATGTGTGACCACACGTCTCTGAGGCCACCACCAGCACCAGTGACACATTGGGGTGATGGCTCTCTGGGACACCACCAGCACTGGTGAAACATACGGGTCATGGCTCTCTGAGGCCACCACCAGCACCAGTGACATACGTAGGTCACGGCTCTCTGGGGACACCGCTGGCATGGGCACATACACAGTCACAGCTTTCTGGGACACCACTGGAACATGTGTGACCACACATCTCTGGGGACAACGCCAGCACCAGTGACATATGTGGGTCATGGCTCTCTAGGGCCACCACTAGCACTGGTGACACATTGGGGTGATGGATCGCTGGGGACACCACCACCGCCGGTGACATGTGGGTCACGGCTCTCTGGGGATACCGCTGGCATGGGCGCATACATAGTTACAGCTTTCTGGGGACACCAGTGGCACCAGCACACGTGTGACCGCACCTCTTTGGGCCACCACCAGCACCGGTGACACATTGGGGTGATGGCTCTCTGGGGCCACCACCACCACCGCCGGTGACATGTGGGTCACGGCTCTCTGGGGACACCGCTGCCACGGGCACATACATGGGCACAGCTTTCTGGGGACACCAGTGACACACGTGTGACCACACATCTCTGGGGACACCGCCAGCACCGGTGACACACGTGGGTCACACATCTCTGGGGACACCGCCAGCACCGGTGACACACGCGTGTCACCACTCTCCGGGGACACCAACACCCGCGTGGCCACGTGTCCCCCCCCCCGGGTGCCAGCTGTGTCCCTCAGGGCCCCCCCCGCGTCCCCCACCCTGCCGGGGCAGGACCCCCCGGAGCCCCCCGGAGCCCCCCGGTGCCCCCGCTCCGGTCGGTCACCGGCTGCGCGGCGACATCTGGCGGCCACGGACGGGATCGCACCCCGGGCTGGAGCCCCCGGTAGCGAGTGGGACCCCCCCCCCGGGGCGGGACACCCCCCTTCCCCCCCGGGTCCCCCGCGTGGACACCCCCGCGGGCTGTGCCCTCCCCCCCCCGCCGGCCCGGGCTGCAGCGGGGTACGGGGGGCGTCGGGGCGGATTGAGGGGGGGTCCGGCGGGGCGGCGGGAGGGGAGAACCGGGGGGGGGGGGACGGGACCCCGGGGGGGGCGGGGGAGGGGGAGCCCGGGGGGGGCGGCGAGAGGGGGGGCCCGGAGGGGGTGGGGGGGCGGCGCTGGCGCCAGCGCAGCCCGAATTAGAAGGTGATTTTCTCGGCGGGGAGGGAGGGGGGGTTGGGCAGGAGCTGAGCCCACGGAAAGGGCCGCGCCGCCTTCCCCCGCGTCTGGGACACCCCGGGCCACACCGGGCAGCCTGCCCGGCCCTGCCGAGCCGTGCTGAGCCGTGCCGGGCTGCTCCGAGCTGTGCCAGGCTGTCCTGACCCGTGCCAAGCTGTGCCCGGTGGTCCTGAGCCGTGGCCGGCAGTGCCGGGCTGTGCTGAGCCATGCTGAGCCGTGCTGTGCCATGCCAGGTTGCGCTGAGCCGTGCCAGGCTGTGCTGAGCCGTGCCAGGCTTTGCCAAGCTGTGCCAGGCTGTGCTGAGCCGTGCCAGGCTGTGCTGAGCCGTGCCAGGCTTTGCCAAGCTGTGCCAGGCTGTGCTGAACCGTGCCAGGCT
The DNA here is from genome assembly GCF_017639655.2 of Falco naumanni. Taxonomy (NCBI): domain Eukaryota; kingdom Metazoa; phylum Chordata; class Aves; order Falconiformes; family Falconidae; genus Falco; species Falco naumanni. Next base: position 4,195,684 of record NC_054073.1, on the reverse strand, counting down.
GTGCTGAGCCGTGCCAGGCTTTGCCAAGCTGTGCCAGGCTGTGCTGTGCCGTGCCAGGCTGTGCTGAGCCATGCCGAGCCGTGCTGTGCCGTGCCAGGTTGCGCTGAACCGTGCCAGCCTGTGCTGAGCCGTGCCAGGCTTTGCCAAGCTGTGCCAGGCTGTGCTGTGCCATGCCAGGTTGTGCTGAGCCATGCCAGGCTGTGCCAAGCTATGCTGAGCTGTGCCAAGCCATGCCAGGCTGCACCGAGCTGATACAGGCTGTGCCAAGCCGTGCCAAGCTGTGCCAAGCCATGCCAGGCTGCACCAAGCTGATACAGGCTGTGCTGAGCCATGCCAGGCTGTGCCAAGCTGATACAGGCTGTGCCAAGCCATGCCGAGCTGGTCTAGGCTTTGCCGGGCTGTGCTGAGCCATGCCAAACCATGCCAGGCTGTGTTGTGTTACACCAAACCATGCCAGGCTGTGCCAAGTCATCCCAAGACATGCCAGGTAGCGCTAACCTGTGCCAAACTGTGCCAAACAGCACCAAGCTGTGCCGTGCCATGCCAGGCTATACCAAAACATGCCGTGCCATGCCAGGCCATACCGTGCCATGCCATACTGTGCCACACCAAGCTGTGCAGGCCATACCAACCGTGCCAGGCCACAGCAAGCTGCACCGAGCCACGCCAGGCCACAGCCGTGGTGGGCTCAGGTCGCCGTCACAGCCGGGGACAGGCCCAGGTGTGGGACCCCAGTGCTGTGCCAGGACAGGGGACACACGGGGTGATGTGACCCTGGGGATGGGGGATACATGGAGTGATGTGACCCTGGGGACAGGGGACATGCAGGGTGATGTGACCCTGGGGACAGGGGACACATGGGGTGACGTGACCCTGGGACGGGGGACACGTGGGGTGATGTGGCCCTGGGGACATGTGGGGCGATGTGACCCTGGGGACACGCAGGGTGATGTGGCCCTGGGGACAGGGGACACATGGAGTGACGTGACCCTGGGATGGGAGACACGTGGGGCGATGTGGCCCTGGGGACTGGGGACATGTGGGGCGATGTGACCCTGGGGACACGCAGGGTGATGTGACCCTGGGGACAGGGGACACATGGGGTGATGTGACCCTGGGGCTGCCCTGCAAGCGGCTCCCCCCGGGTGTGGGGGGCCAGGGTCCCCCCGCTGTGCTGGCTGCCCCACGCCGTGACCTCCCGGCCGGTGTCACCGGGATAATGACAGGGTCGCGCAGGGGGGCGGGGGAGGAGCTGGTTTTAAATAACGTGCAAATTGGACACGTTATTTGTGCGGTTTCCTCTGGCCCAGGGGATCCTCCCCCCCCCCAACCCCCCCCCACAGCGTGACTAAGAGGTGGTGGCCATTCGGGGGGGACAGTCCCCTCCAGTGACTCACCCGGGGTCCCCCCCCAGCCGTGACGTGGGGCTGGTGGCCGTGGGCCAAACCTGCGGTGCTCACCTACTCATTACAGGGGACCCGGGGCCATGGCGGGGGGGGGGGGGGGGGGGGGGACACACGACACGGGTAAGGGGGGGGGGGGGGACGACAACGATGACACTGACGCGTCCCACCCACGCTGTGACACACCAGGATGCCCGGGGCCACCCACTGCCCCCCAGCATTGTGAGGGGTGGGGGGTGGTGTCTGGATGCCTGGGTCCTCTCTGGGGTGGGGGGTGGTGCAGGAGGTGGGGGGGGGGGGGGTCCTGGGGAGGGGGCTGCTCCCCCACACCCCCCCAACACACACGGGGCAGAGGCAGCACACCGGGATCCCGCAGCCTTTATTGCGGTCAGCCCGCGGGGACCGCAGCCCCCAGCCCCCAACCCCGGGGGCCACACCCATCCAAGCCCCACCCCTAGTCCACCACACCCCTCTACGCCCCGCCTCCAGGCCACCACACCCCGTGAAGCCCCTCCTCTCAGGCTCGGGGAGGGCTGGTGGTCCCTGGGGGGGGCTCCGGTGCTCTCCAGGCTGCTGCTGCTGCTGCTGTAGGCGCAGGCGTCCCGGTAGTGCCGCCACCGGGACCCCCCCGGCCCCCCCTCCGCTTCCGAGTCGGAGTCGGGCGCCGTGTGCCGACGGATGCGGGACACGGCCTCCCGCAAGGCCTGGGCGTACAGCACCGGCCGCCGCGGGGGGGGGTCGACCCCGGGGACCCCCACAACTCCTGGGGCTCCGCCAGGGACTGCGGGGGCTGCCCGGGGGCTCCCTAGGAGGGGAGGGGGCTGCGGGGGGGATGATAGCTGCGGGGGCGGCAGGAGGGCTGCCCGGGGGGGCGGTGGGCACTGGGGACCCCCCGGTATAGCGGACCTGCTGGCGCTGAGGGGGGGGGACATACTGGGCACGGACCACCACGCGGGTGGCGTCGATGAGGACGTGGCCCCCCGTTCCCTTCCGACCCCGGCCTGGGACCCCCTCCCGGCCGGCTGCCGCCCGGGGCAACGTCTGGCTGTGCCGGGGGGGGCCAGGCGCCCCCCGCCCCGGGGACGGCTGCATGCCACGGGGTCGCTGGTGGCCAGCTTCGGTGGCCGCCCGGGGCAGCGTGTGGCTCCAGCCCCCCGGCACAGCCCCCCGACCCCGGGCTGCGGGTGGGGGGCTGCGTGGTCCCCGGGGGGGCCGGAGCTGTAAGGTGCGATGGGGGAGCATCGTAGGCAGGGGGGGAGATGTAGGGGGGGGGGGCCCCCCCGCGGTGCCCATGGGTCGCCTGCACCCGCTGCATGTGGGCCTCGTAGCTGGGGGGCCCCCGCCTGCCCCCCGGCACCGAGGGTCGAGGTGCCGGCGGTTGGGGCTGCCCCCGGGGTCCGCTGCCCCCCGTCCCCTCGGTCTGTGCCGGGGGGCAGCGGGTGGGGGGTGCGCGGGGTCGGCTCTCCCACCCGGGGGGGAGCGGGGTGCCGAAGTCCTGCAGGCAGCGGGGGGGAGCGGGGGGCGCTGGGGGGCCAGGGGGGGGGCCAGCTCCGCCACGAAGCGCTTCTCCAGGTACCTGCAAGACACAGAGGGGGGACGTGAGGGTGGGGGGTGGGGGGCACGGCTCGCGGGGGGGGGGGGGGGAAGGGGGGGTCAGGGCTTGGGATGGACCCCCCCCCCAGCTTGCCCGTCCCCACTCACGCGTACTCCCCGGCGATGCGGCGGTAGGTCCAGGGGGGCTCGGGCTGGCACCCCCCCCCAGCCATGCCAGCGCCCGGGCTGCAACACGCCACCGTGTCGATCTCCACCAGCAGCAGTTTGGTCCGTTCGCAGATCCGCAGGCGCCCAGCACCCCGCTCCGGACCACCCAGCATGACCCCAAAGGGTTAAAAAGGTCCCCAACAAAACGGGGGGACCAAGGGGGGACCCCACAGTTCACCGGAGCTTCGGCGGAGCCGCCAGCCCACCCGCACGCGGCCACCGCCGCACGTGCAGCAATGGGGACCCCCGTGCCCTGCCTGGTGGCACCGCCAGTGCCCCCCACCACCCCCCACCCCCCAAAGCCCCCTCCCCCACCCGGGGTAACCCAGGTGGCCGGGAGCTCGGCACACCGTAGGGACCCCACCAACCGTTCCGGGGGTGCGCCCCCCCCACCCCCCACCCCCCACCCCCCCCCCGGGATCCCTTCCCCCCCCTGCGACAAAGCGAGCGATGCCGGGTTTGGCACCGAGCGCTGCAGCCCACGCGGGCTCGGAGCGGAGCTTAGCAACCCTCCGGCGGCGGCATGGCAACGGCACCGGCACCGGCACCAGCCCCCGGTACAGCATCAGCCCCCCCGGTGCAGCATCAGCCCCCCCCGGACCCCCCCAGCCCCACAGACGCCTGCCCCGGCTCTCCCCTCGCACCGCTGTGCCAGAGCCTGTGCCGGACCCCAGTGCTGGTGGGAGCTGGTGCTGGTGGGGGTCATCAGGCCCTCCAGTACAGGATCGGACCCCCCCAGTACAGGATCGGACCCTCCCAGTACAGGATCGGACCCCCCCCCAGGACCCCCCCAGTCTCACACATCTACCCCCAGCCCCATAGACACCTGCCCCAGCTCTCACCTCGCACTACTGTGCCGGACCCCAGTGCTGGTGGGAGCTGGTGGTGGTGGTGGTCACCAGCCCCCGGTACAGAATCAGGCCCCCCAGTACAGGATCAGCCCCCCCAGTACAGGAACAGACCCCCCAGGACCCCCCCAGCCCCACAGACACCTGCCCCAGCTCTCACCTCGCACCACTGTGCTGGAGCCTGTGCTGGACCCCAGTGCTGGTGGGAGCTGGTGGGAGCTGGTGGTGGTGGTGGTCACCAGCCCCCGGTACAGAATCAGGCCCCCCAGTACAGGATCAGCCCCCCCAGTACAGGAACAGACCCCCCAGGACCCCCCCAGCCCTACAGACACCTGCCCCAGCTCTCACCTCGCACCGCTGTGCTGGAGCCTGTGCTGGACCCCAGTGCTGGTGGGAGCTGGTTGTGGTGGGGGTCACCAGCCCCCGGTACAGAATCAGGCCCCCCAGTACAGGATTAGACCCCCCAGGACCCCCCCAGCCCCATAGACACCTGCCCCAGCTCTCACCTTGCACTGCTGTGCTGGACCCCAGTGCTGGTGGGAGCTGGCGGGGGGGTGGCCACCAGCCCCTGGTACAGCATCAGCCCCCCCCAGTACAGGATCAGCCCCCCCAGGACCCCCCCAGCCCTACAGACACCTGCCCCAGCTCTCACCTCACACCGCTGTGCTGGAGCCTGTGCCGGACCCCAGTGCTGGTGGGAGCTGGTGGGAGCTGGTGGGGGGGGGGGGGTCACCAGCCCCCGGTACAGAATCAGGCCCCCCAGTACAGGATTAGACCCCCCAGGACCCCCCCAGCCTCACACATCCCCCCCAGCCCCATAGACAGCTGCCCCAGCTCTCACCTCGCACCGCTGTGCTGGACCCCAGTGCTGGTGGGAGCTGGTGGGAGCTGGTGGGGGGGGGTGTCACCAGCCCCCGGTAGAGAATCAGGCCCTCCAGTACAGGATTAGACCCCCCAGGACCCCCCCAGCCTCACACATATCCCCCAGCCCCATAGACTCCTGCCCCAGCTCTCACCTCGCACCGCTGTGCTGGAGCCTGTGCTGGACCCCAGTGCTGGTGGGAGCTGGTGGGAGCTGGGGGGGGGGGGTGGTTCACCAGCCCCCGGTACAGAATCAGGCCCCCCAGTACAGGATTAGACCCCCCAGGCCCCCCCCAGCCTCACACAACTCCCCCAGCCCCATAGACAGCTGCCCCAGCTCTCACCTCGCACCGCTGTGACAGAGCCTGTGCCGGACCCCAGTGCTGGTGGGAGCTGGTGTGTGGGGGGCACGTCTCAGCCTCCCCCCCCCCCCCCCCCCCCCCCCCCCCCAGGAATGTGCCACGCTCAGCACGGCTGGGCCTCACGCCTCCCCCGAGGGGCACCACCGGCAGCGAGCCCAAGCGTCCACACCACCGGTGACCCCCCCCAGCACCCCAGCACCCCAACCCCCCCCCCCCTCCAGCTTCCCCCTCTCCCCACCCTGACACCCCCCACTCACCGTGGCCGCCACCACGAGGGTCCCCGTGTCCCACCGGGTCCCCGTCCTGTCCCCAATCCCAGCTTTTTAGAAAACCCGCAGGCGGAACAAACAGGGATTTAGGGTCTGGGTGAGCTCAGCAGATTCCCCCTCTCCCACAGCAGGTTTGGGGGGGGGGGCAAACCCCCTGTGTGGGTACCCCCCTCCCGCGGCCCCGGTGCCCCCTGAGCGCAGCGCGGCGAGGCCGGCTTTGTGCCAGGTCTGTGTTTATTTGCAGTTTTTCTCCACGCACAAAGCAGTGGGGTGGGGTGGGGGGTGGGGGGGCAGATGCAGGATATGGGGGGGGGGGCAGCCCCAGGCCGGACGGAGCTGATGGAGGGTGATTAAAACTGAACAGAAGTGAAATCCCGCGCGGTGGGAGCGTGGTGGGGTGAGGGTCTGCTCTGGCCTGGAGGTGGGTGAACCTGGCCCTTGCACCCCGGGGGGGCTGCCCCCAGTACTCCCAGCCCAACCAGTGTGGCTCTGGGGGTGCAGCACGTGGCGTGTGTGTGTGTGTGTGGGGGGGTCCCCACAGGCTCTCCTCCCCCTGGGAAAGGCTGGGGCGCCGGGGGGCTGCCCCACGGCTGGAGATTATTGCTGGATGCTGCTGGTGAGTGGGGTCCCCACCCCAGGGGTCCCCCGCCAGCCCAGGGAGGGGCACAGCATGGCAGGAGAAGAAGGGGGGGGGGGCCACCGGGAAGGGCTGAATCCCACCCCCCCTTGCCTCAAGGACCCTGGGGGAGAACCAGGGCTTGCAGGATGTCCGAGAGAGAGACGATCCCCTTCACCACGTCGCTCTCATCCACCACCACCAGCCGGTGAACCTGGGGGTGGGGGGGGGACACAGGGAGGGGGCTGAGGCCGGTTTGGGGACCCCAGCCCCCCCCCTCCCTGCCCCGGTGGACTGGTACCTCGGCTTCCACCAGGCGGTTGATGATGGTTTCCAACGTCTCGTGCTTGTAACACTTGAGGACGCCCTCGAAGTAGTGGGAGCGATGCTGCAGCGCCCGCGTCACCGTCACGTCCAAGTTGTTGTAGGTCTTCTCAGCTGCCAGGTTCTGGGGCAGGGAGAAGCGTTGGGGACACAAATGGGTCACACAGGACCACCCCCACCACCCCCTCCAGTCCAGGTTTCCCCCCTCCTGCCCCCCAGTACTCACAATAACATCGAATTTGGAGTAGATATCCACCACCCGCCCTAGGGAGGGAAGGAAACTGCTTTGAGAGGTGCCCACGGTGCCCGTTTCCGTCCGGCCGGTCCCCTGCACACCGGAGGAGACGTGGACACCTCAGCCGGTGCTTTGGGGACAGCCAACACACGCTGTGTGACACCCGCGCCGGTCCCCATCCTTACCCGAATCATCGACGACCGGCAAAGCAGACACACGGTGCTGCACAAAGATGCCCAGCGCCACGTAGATGGGGGTGCTGGTCCGCACCATGGCGATGTTGCTGTAGGTGCCGATCTGCAGCTCCTCCAGCGTCTTGGCCATGAACTCGGGCTTTGGGACCTCTGCTATCTGCAGGGGACGGGGAGGGGGACAGTGCTGACGCTGGCTCGGCCTGCTGTGCCCCAGGCCCCACGGCGCTGCCGGCTCTGGTCGCCCCCGGCTTGTGGGGGGCCTGGGCCGCGGTCCTAGGAGTGAAAGCAGAGAGCGCTGGGTGCGGAGCTGGGGGGCTGGGGGACCCCCCCAGGCTGAGGCGGCGCGGGCAGGGGAGGCAGAGATGGGCTGCGGGGTCCATGCAGCATCCTGGGGGGGGGGCTCCCAGCACCCAAAAATCCGCTGCGAGGCACCGAAGCTGCGCCCACCCCGGAGCTGGGGGTACGTGGCACAGCCTGGACCAGGTTTGGCTCGGGGTGGCCCCCGCCGCCGCGGTAGGGCAGGTGGGGGGCGGGGGGGGGGGGGCACGACTTACAAAGAGTTTGAGGAACTTGAGGATACGTTTGTGGGTGAGGATGTAGAGCGTGTTCCCCGAGTCGGGGTCGATGACGGGCAAGCGGTGGATCTTATTCTGGATCAGGGAGGAGACGGCGTCGAAGAGGCTGCGGGGCAGAAGGGAGAGGGGGCAGTGGGGCTGGCACAGACCCCAGACTCGCACCCAAGGGTGCCGCCGCCAGCTGTGCCCCCCCCCTCCCCGCAGCAGGGGAGTACCTGGCGTTGGGGGAAATGCAGACCAAGGGCTTGAAGGAGTCTTGTAGATAGACCTCTGCGGGGAGAGGAGACGCTGAGGGGACCGGCAGCGCCGCGGGCAGGCGGGGGGCAGAGGCGGGGGGCAGAGGCGGGGGGCTGCGGCCACACCAGGCAGGGCTGGGAGAGCGGGAGGCAGCCGGCGGCCACCCCTCTCACCTCTCCACGTCTCGATTTTGTGCTCCTCCAGCTCGTAAATCTGCACCTGGGTGTAAGGAGACAAACTGGGATCAAACCCGGCATCGCTCGCTTTGTCACGGGGCAGGGGGGGGGGGGGGGGGAGGGTAGAAACCGGACCCCGGGTCCCCGCGGGGACGAGCTCAGCGCAGGCGCCTGCTCCGTACCATGGGTGACTTGTAGTAGCGGTGCAGGATGTTGATGAAGTCGGTGATGGTCAGCATGCCTGGGGGGGGATGGGCAGGGTGAGCAGGGGCCCACGAGACCCCCTAGGACCCCTCCCGGACCCCTCCCCATCCCGTTTGCTCACCCACAAAGCTTTGCTTCTTACTGTCCCACAGCGGGGCGGCCCGCACGCCGTTGGTGACCAGCGCGAAAAAAGCCTTCTTCACCTGGGGGGGGGGACATAGCAGGGGTCACGGGAGGGACAGGGACCCCCCCCCAGCAGCCCATGTCCCTCCACCCCAGTGCCTAAGACCTTTACAGGGTGGGGGAAGGGCCCTGAGACCATCTCCCAGCCCCAAACCTGCCTCCTGGGCCCAGTTAAAAGCCCCCAGGCTCCAGCCCAGTCCCCATCCCGCGGCCCCCAGCCCCAAACCTGCCCCCTGAGCCCAGTTAAAAGCCCCCAGGCTCCAGCCCAGTCCCCATCCCGCGGCCCCCAGCCCCAAACCTGCCCCCTGAGCCCAGTTAAAAGCCCCCAGGCTCCAGCCCAGTCCCCATCCCGCGGCCCCCAGCCCCAAACCTGCCCCCTGAGCCCAGTTAAAAGCCCCCAGGCTCCAGCCCAGTCCCCATCCCGCGGCCCCCAGCCCCAAACCTGCCCCCTGGCCCCAGCCCACCTGCAGGGAAGTGTCAAAGACAACCAGTTTGGAGCTGGTAGGGATCAGGTCGTAGCAGCGGTGGGATTTCATGAAGATGGTGTAGGCACCACGGTGGGGCTCCCCTGGGGATGGGCAGCGTGAGGAGCCTGCCAGCAGCGAGGAGACACCCCCAACCCCAGGAACCCCCAAACCCAGGCTCTAGGACACTCTAAACCTGGGTTCTAAAACATGCTAAACCCCAGGAACCCCCAAACTCAGCTCTAGGGCACCCCAAACCCTGGGATCTCCCAGACCTGGGCTCTAGGATGTGGCAAACCCCAGGACACCCTAAACCCTTGGAACCCCCAAACCTGGCTCTAGGACACCCCAAACCCTGGGAACCCCCAAACCCGGTTCTAGGAACCCCCAAACCCTGCAAACCCCATAACCCAGCTCTAGGACATGACAAAGCCCAGGACACCCCAAACCCTGGGAACTCCCAAACACAGCTCTAGGATGTGGCAAACCCCAGGACACCCTAAACCCTTGGAACCCCCAAACCTGGCTCTAGGACACCTCAAACCCTGGGAACTCCCAAACCCTGGGAACCCCCAAACCCGGTTCTAGGACACCCCAAACCCTGCAAACCCCATAACCCAGCTCTAGGACATGGCAAAGCCCAGGACACCCCAAACCCTGGGAACTCCCAAACACAGCTCTAGGACGTGGCAAGCCCCAGGACACCCCAAAACCCAAGAACCCCCAAACCCAGGGCTCTAGGACACCCCAAACCCTGGGAACCCCATAACCCGGCTCTAGGACACAGCAAACCCCAAGACACCTCAAACCACAGGATACCCCAAACCCTGGCTCTAGGACACCCCAAACTCCAGGACACCCCAAACCATGGCTCTAGGACACCCCAGATCCCAGGACACCCCAAACCCTGGCTCTAGGACACCCCAGATCCCAGGACACCCCAAACCCTGGCTCTAGGACACCCCAAACCCTGGCTCTAGGACACCCCAGATCCCAGGACACCCCAAACCCTGGCTCTAGGACATGCCACACCCCAGGACACCTCAAACCTGGGCTCTAGGACCCTCTGCACCCCGGGACACCCCACCCCAGGGCTCCGGGTCCCCCCCAAATTCTGTGTTCCCCCCCCCCCAACTCAGGACACCTCAAACCACAGGACACTCCAAACTCCCGGGACCTCAGGACTCCCCTAAAGCCGTGGACCCCCCCAAGCTCCAGGCCAGGGACCCCCAAGCACCCCAAACCTAAGCAGCACCCCCCGGGACAGGACCCCCCGCACCACGGGACCCCCCGGTATCACCTTCCAGCCCCGGGGGGCTCAGCTCCGCCGGACTCTCTGCGGCCGGGCCGGGGCCGGGGCCGGGATCCTGCGGGCAGACACGGGTCGGACCGGGCCGGGTCGGACCGGGCCGGGCCAGGCCGCGACCCCTGTGTACCCCCCGCCCCGGCCCCATCCCCCCCGTCCCCCCGCCCCGGCCCCATCCCCCCCGTCCCCCCGTCCCGGCCCCATCCCCCCCGTCCCCCCGTCCCGGCCCCATCCCCCCCCCACCTCCATAGCCCCCGCTCCGTCCCGCCGCTGCCGCCACTCCCCCCCCACTTCCGCCCGGCGACTGACATCACTTCCGCCCGGCGCAAGGCTCTTCCGCCAGCACCTCCCACGTGACCGGAAGCGCCGCGCCCACGTGATTCATGACCGCAGGGCGACCTTTCCCCTCCCGCCAGGTCATGGGGCTGGGGGGGGGAGGGTGGGAGACACGACCCAGGACCACGATACGGAGAAGCACGACGTGGGAGCTACGACAGGGGGAACTGCGACATAGGGGCCATGACATAGGACCACGATAGGGGGAACCACGACATGAGACTAGAACCGAGATAGGCCCACAATAGGGGGAACTATGACTGGGGCTCGGGGGGTGGGCGGGGGGGGGGCACGATAGGGGGAACTACGACTGGGGGGGTAGCACGATAGGGGGGAGCTACGCCTGGGAGGGGGTGGAAGGGGCCACGATAGGGCCCACGACATGAGACTCAGACAAGGAGAACCACATGGGGCACCACGGCATGGGGTCCCCAGGGTGCAGGCCCCCCCCCCCCCCCATCCCAAGGGGCGCTGGGGGAGGGTCCCCAGCTCGGGGGGGGGGGGGGGACGACGGGGACGACACCCCCCACTGGGGACCCCAACCCAGGGCCACCCAAGCCCCTTGCAGGGAGCAGGGTGGGGGGGCCAGGCCCGGGGTGCCCTGAGGGGTCCCTGGGGGGTGTGGGTGCCCTGGGGAGGGAGGGAGGAGGGAGGGGGGAGGGGGTCGGGGGTCGGGGGTCCCACCCGTAGCCCCCCGGCCCACGCAGGGAGGCAGGCGGCCCGGCTTCTCACGCGCTTTATTTTTAAAATAACATCCAGTGGTTTCGGTATTGGTAAAAACGGGATTTCTACACGCCCCGGCTATGTACAGCTCTGAAAGTTAAATTTCTCGTATATTTTCTGTTAAAACTTTCTCATCCCCCGACCCCCACACTCTCACTTTTTTTGTCTTTTTTTTTTTTTTGTGTGGTTTTTTTTCTCCTTTTTTTTTTTTTTTTTGTCGTCGTTGGGTTTTTTTTTTTTCTCCTTTTCCTTCTCCATTTTTTTTGTAATTTTTTTTTTTTAACCTTAAAACCTTTTTTTTTTTTTTTTTTTTTTTTTGCAGCTTTGACGAGTTGCGGAAGCAGCTTTAAAGATCGCCCCGGCACCCCTCCCCCCGCACCATCCCCCCCTCCCCCCCCCAACACTGGGGGAGGAAAGGGGGGGGCTGGGGGGGGGGGAAGCACCGACCCCCATCAACCCCCTATTACCACCCCAAGGGGGGGGCCAGACCCCCCCCCCCCAAACAGGGGGGGTCCCCCCTGCGCCGTGCGTTTGTGCGTTAAGAGATCCCGGTCCTCCCCCAAAGTTGGGGGGCAGGCAGTGGGCCTGAGGGGGTGTGGGGGGTGTGGGGTGGGGGGAGGGGGGGGGGGTCGCAGGAGGCGGGGGGGGGGGGGCCCTGATGTGTAATGCCCACTCGCTGCTTCGCTCTCCGAGGCCACCCCTGCCTGGCAGGGGGTTCCAGAATCCGGCCCCCCCCCCCCCCCCCCCCCCCCCCCTAATTCCTCAGAGATTGGGTTTCAAAATGCCGCGGCCCCCCCCTTGCCCCTGCACCCCAAATCTCAGCCCAGCAGAGCACAAAGAGCCCCCCCCCATCCCCGTCTAGTATATACAATATAAGGTATAAATAGATAAATAACCTTCCCCCCCCGCCCCGTGCCAACGGTGGCCGCCGGCAGCCCCAGCTGGGGGGGGGGGCTACCTGCGAGTAGGGGAGGGGGGGAGCCCCTACCCGGCCCCCCAAGCCTCCCCCAGTACTGGGGGGGGCAGGGCTGCCCCCCCCCCCCCCCCCCCCCATCCCCACCTCACACCTTGGCACGTCGCACGGCTGGGACCTCCTGGGGCTGGGGGGGGTGTGGGGGGGATGAGGACAGGGGTCCCCCCAGTGTGTGTGTGTGGGGGGGACACCCCGAGGGGCTTTTCTGCAGCCACATCTAGAGGGAGGGGGTTTGGGGGGGGGGGGGGGCAGCTGCATCCTCTGGAGCCCAAGGTGGGGGGGGGCAAGACACTCTTTTACCCCCCTGGGGGTGGGAGGTTGTGCCTGGATGGGTGGTAGGGGGGCTCACATTTCAAAATAATATCGCCAAAAAAAAAAAAAAAAAAAGGAAAATAAAATAAAAAAAAAGAAAATAAAAAGAAAATCTAACACTTAAAATGAGGTAGGTTTGGGTGCAGAAGCTCCTTGTGTCTGTCGGGGGGGGGCCCTCGCCGCAGGCTCCGGGGGTCTCGTCCACACGCACAAACAAAAAGAGATCAAAAAAGGAACCGAGCGAGCTCTGCCCGCGAGGGAGCAGAGCCCGGATTGTCGAGCTCAAGGAGTCTGTGTTACCTTGGTAATTAGCGAGCAAATATTATTAGTTTCTAGAATAAAAATAAAAAAAAAAAAAAAAAAGGAAAAAAAAAAAAAGGGAAAACAAACAAACAAACAAACAAAAAAAAAATTATTAAAGAAGAGATCCAAAAGCCGGCTCTCCGAACTCGCTCCGGCTCCGCTTGGGACCGCTCTGCTCCCCCGTGGCTCCCCCACCGAGGGAGGTGGGCGGTGGGTGGCCGGGGAAGGGGGGGGGGGGGGGTCTCGCTGGGGGTTTCCCCCCCCCCCTCTCCGCTTTCCTCGCAGGACGAAGCAAAGAAAACCCTGAGTTGTCCGTCCGTCCGTCTGTCCCGCTCGGGCACGGCCGGCCGCCTCCGTGCCCCGCTCGCCATCCCGGCTGCTGCCCTGGCACCTCCGGCGCTTGGCGAAGGTCTCCGAGGGTTGGGGGGAGGGGAAGGGGTGGGGAGGGATCGTGGCCCCAGCCCCCAGCCCCCTTTTTTTTTTTTTTTTTTGCCCCCCACCACCCCACCCCCCCCCAAGTTAGTTCATCCACTTTCGGCAGTTCCAGGCTCCACAGTGGCAGGGGATCTTGTGCTGATCGTCCTCGAAGTCGAACTGGTAATCGTAGGTGAGCTGGGGGGGGGGGAGGGGAGGCAGGTGTCACCCAGGGTGTGGGATGGAGCCCAGCCCCCCCCCCCCCCCCCCCCCCCCCCCCCCCCCCCCCCGCCCCCAGCCCCCTCCCCCATGCCTGACCTCCTCCCCCTTGGGGATGCGCCGGCTGGAGATGATGATGATCTTGTCCTCCTTGTCGAAGGTCACGACTTCAGCCACGCAGTTCGGGGCGCACGAGTGGTTGATGTACCTGGGGGGGGTGTGTGGGGTGTCAGCACCCACGGGCAGTGGTGTCCCCCCCCACCCCAAAGCCCCCCCCCCAGCTCACCTGGCCGGGCCCCCTGTCAGCGTGGCGTCAATGACGTGCTCGTTGTTGATGCGGAACATGTAGATGCCGCGGTTCTTGTGGGGGGGGGGGTGGGGGGGGTGGAGGAGAAGAGGGTGTCAGTGCTGGCACCGAGGCCCCCACATCCCTCCAGAGCCCCCCAAGATCCGGCCAGAGCCCCCCAGCACCACCAAGATTCCACTAGAGCACCACCAGAACCCCCAAGATCCAACCAGAACCTCCAAGATCCTGCCAGAGCCCCCCACATTCCACCAGAGCCCTCAAGATCCCACCAGAGACCCCCAGCATCCCCAAGATCCCGCCAGAGCCCCCCAGCATCCCGACAAAGCTCTGCCAGAACCTCCAAGATCTTGCCAGAGCCCCCCACATCCCACCAGAGCCCCCAAGATCCCACCAGAGCCCCCAAGCACTCCCAAGACCCCACCAGAGCATCACTAGCACCCTGCCAGAGCCCCCCAAGATCCCACCAGAGCACCCCAGGATCCCACCAGAGCCCCCCCAGGATCCCGCCAGAGCCCGCCAGAGCCCCCAAGATCCCACCAGAGCCCCCCAAGATCCCACCAGAGCATCACTAGCACCCTGCCAGAGCCCCCCATGACCCCGCCAGAGCCCCCCAAGACCCCACCAGAGCATCACTAGCACCCTGCCAGAGCCCCCCAAGACCCCACCAGAGCCCCCCAAGACCCCACCAGAGCATCACTAGCACCCTGCCAGAGCCCCCCAAGATCCCGCCAGAGCCCCCCAAGATCTCAGAGCCCCCCAAGATCCCACCAGAGCATCACTAGCACCCTGCCAGAGCCCCCCAAGATCCAACCAGAGCCCCCCAAGACCCCACCAGAGCCCCCCAAGACCCCACCAGAGCATCACCAGCACCCTGCCAGAGCCCCCCAAGATCCCACCAGAGCATCACTAGCACCCTGCCAGAGCCCCCCAAGATCCCACCAGAGCCCCCCAGGATCCCACCAGAGCATCACTAGCACCCTGCTAGAGCCCCCCAAGATCCCACCAGAGCCCCCCAAGATCCCACCGGAGCCCCCCAGTACCCCACCAGAGCCCCCCAGTACCCCACCAGAGCCCCCCAGTACCCCCAAGATCCAACCAGAGCCCCCCAGTACCCCCAAGACCCCACCAGAGCATCACTAGCACCCTGCCAGAGCCCCCCAAGATCCCACCAGAGTCCCCCCAGCGCCCTACCTGCTCCTCATAGATCTTCTCCCGCCGGTTGGCCACCTCGTTGCGGATGATGGTGCCGATGTACTCGATGACCATGGTGTGCTTCTCGATGTCCTTGGCCGCGTAGAGCCCCAGCCCCTGGATGCGGGAACGCGCCAGGTAGACGTTGTTTTTCCACTCGGTTTTCAGGCGCCGGTACTGGGAGGACTTGGAGTGCACGAACTGTTTGCTGTAGGGCGTGTTGGTCTCGCCGGTGAACGTGCTCTGGTACGCCTTGGACATGCTTGTGCTGTTCAGGGTGTGTGGCCTGGAGAGGAAAAAGTGAGAAAAGAACTCAAGAGCTCAGGGATCCCCAAGGATCTCGGCTCTCCCGGTGGATCCCAA
Source organism: Falco naumanni (assembly GCF_017639655.2). Classification (NCBI taxonomy): domain Eukaryota; kingdom Metazoa; phylum Chordata; class Aves; order Falconiformes; family Falconidae; genus Falco; species Falco naumanni. Next base: position 4,180,525 of record NC_054073.1, on the reverse strand, counting down.
GCTCCCGTTTCTTACCGCTTGTAGTGGGTGAGGATCTTGGGCTCGGAGCGGGCGCAGCCGGTGGGGTTGATCATCAGCGGCAGCTCCATCAGGGGGTGGCGGCCGTAGCGGAACAGGTAGTTCTGGCAGCTCTCGACGCCGGGCAGCTGCCGAGGAGGGAGCGGAGGGGCCGTGGGTCGAGCGGCAGCATCGCGGCACCCCCAGCCCCACCAGCACAGCCACTGGTCCCTGTCTCAACGGGGGTGACCCCCGTGCAGAGGAGAGACCCCCAGTCCCACCAGCACGGCCACTGGTCCCTGTCTCAACGGGGGTGACCCCCGGCACAGAGAAGAGACCCCCGGTTTCACCGCTGCACCCCCAGCCCCACCAGCACAGCCACTGGTCCCTGTCTCAATGGGGGTGACCCCCGTGCAGAGGAGAGACCCCCAGTCCCACCAGCACGGCCACTGGTCCCTGTCTCAACGGGGGTGACCCCCGTGCAGAGGAGAGACCCCCAGCCCCACCAGCACGGCCACTGGTCCCTGTCTCAACGGGGGTGACCCCCGGCACAGAGAAGAGACCCCCGGCTTCACCGCTGCACCCCCAGCCCCACCAGCACAGCCACTGGTCCCTGTCTCAATGGGGGTGACCCCCGTGCAGAGGAGAGACCCCCGGCCCCACCAGCACGGCCACTGGTCCCTGTCTTAATGGGGGTGACCCTCGGTGCAGAGAAGAGACCCCCAGTCCCACCAGCACAGCCACTGGTCCCTGTCTCAACGGGGGTGACCCTCGGTGCAGAGGAGAGACCCCCAGCTTCACCGCTGCACCCCCGGCCCCACCAGCAAGGCCACTGGTCCCTGTCTCAACGGGGGTGACCCCTGTGCAGAGGAGAGACCCCCAGTCCCACCAGCACGGCCACTGGTCCCTGTCTCAATGGGGGTGACCCCCAGTGCAGAGGAGAGACCCCCGGCTCCACCAGCATGGCCACTGGTCCCTGTCTCAATGGGGGTGACCCCCGTGCAGAGGAGAGACCCCCAGTCCCACCAGCATGGCCACTGGTCCCTGTCTCAACGGGGGTGACCCTCGGCGCAGAGGAGAGACCCCCAGTCCCACCAGCACGGCCACTGGTCCCTGTCTCAACGGGGGTGACCCTCGGCGCAGAGGAGAGACCCCCGGCCCCACCAGCACGGCCACTGGTCCCTGTCTCAACGGGGGTGACCCCCGGCGCAGAGGAGAGACCCCCGGCCCCACCAGCACGGCCACTGGTCCCTGTCTCAACGGGGGTGACCCCCGGCGCAGAGGAGAGACCCCCAGTCCCACCAGCACGGCCACTGGTCCCTTCCTCAGTGGGGGTGACCTCCAATTCATAGGACAGACCCCCGGCTTCACCGCTGCGTCCCCGGCCCCACCAGCATGGCCACTGGTCCCTGTCTCAATGGGGGTGACCCCCGTGCAGAGAAGAGACCCCCAGTCCCACCAGCATGGCCACTGGTCCCTGTCTCAATGGGGGTCCCCGGCGCAGAGGAGAGACCCCCAGCCCCACCAGCACGGCCACTGGTCCCTGTCTCAACGGGGGTGACCCCCAGAACAGAGGAGAGACCCCCGGCCCCACCAGCACGGCCACTGGTCCCTTCCTCAGTGGGGGCAACCCCCAATTCATAGGAGAGACCCCCGGCTTCACCGCTGCACCCCCAGCCCCACCAGCATGGCCACTGGTCCCTGTCTCAACGGGGGTGACCCCCGGTGCAGAGGAGAGACCCCCGGTTTCCCCGGCACCTACCGACTCGGCGATGCGCAGCACCGCGTGCACCGTGAGGCCGAAGAGCTCCTCGCCCTTCAGGTACTCGGGGAAGAGCCGCAGCATGTCGGCTTCCTTCCTCATCATCGCCACCGGCTCGATGATCCGGTTCCAGACGGCTGCCGACGGGAGGGAGGGTTGGAGCCGGGGGTCTGCCACAAGCTACCAAGCCACCCCCCCATGGTGCGGACCCCCGCGTTGGATCAACCCCGGCACCTCCCACCACCCCGTCCTCCCCATCCCAGCGTGGGTCAGCCTCCAGTGGGACGGGGAGAAGACGGGACGTCGGGGAGGGAGGAAGACGGGACGGGACGGGACGTCGGGAAGGGGAGAAGACGGGACGGGACGTCGGGGAGGGGAGAAGACGGGAAGGGGAGAAGACGGGACGTCGGGGAGGGGAGAAGACGGGACGGGACGGGGCGTCGGGGAGGGGAGAAGACGGGAAGGGGAGAAGACGGGACGTCGGGAAGGGGAGAAGACGGGACGGGACGGGGCGTCGGGGAGGGGAGAAGACGGGGCGTCGGGGAGGGGAGAA
>NC_054073.1:4114750-4177713 GCF_017639655.2 Falco naumanni | reverse complement strand
GCGCCGTGACGCTGTGGAAATCGGCCATCTGGTGGGGCAGGAGCTGCCCGATGGCGTGGAAAACCAAACCCCCCACGCGGAACATGTGAAGCCGTTCCCCCCGTTGGATGATGCTGGCGATTTGCTTCACCTCGTCCCGTTCGATGTAGACGCGGCGGAAAACGGTGAAGCTGCTCAGCTCCTGCTCGCAGGGGCCCTTCAGCTTGTGGAGGGGGCACAGCATGGTCTTGTCCTTGAAGAACATGCACTTGGCGCGGATGGCGCAGGCGAAGTGGTAGACGCTGGGGCAGCGGATGCGGTTGCAGCTGTTGGTGGCCCCGGTTTTCTGGCACAGGGAGCACTTGGTGAGCAACCCGCGGTGCAGGGCCACCTCCACGTTGATCAGGGCCCCCCCCCTGCGTCTCGTAAACCTCCGTAGACCACAGGGCGCAGTTCAGGTGGACCCAAAGGTCGAGGTCAAGGTTGAGCAAGCGAGCCGGCCCGTCCGTAGCCCCGTCGCCTTCCTCGTGGCAGAAGCAGCACTTGCGCAGGTCCCGCGGCACCTTTTCGGGGCGCAGGGTGGTGCCCAGCTTGTCGATGAACTCCGCGATCTCCTTGTCGCCGTCCCGCTTGGCCCCCCCTTTCTGGATGGTGACGAGGAAGCGCAGCCGTTTCCACCGCACCCCCTTCCACTTCTTCAGCCGGGGCCGCGCTTCGTCCCCGTCCTCCGGCGGCCGCGAGCGTGGCTTGAAACGGGGCGGCGAGGGGGGGGCCGCGGCCCCTTCCTCCTGGGGGGCTGGGGAGGCGGGGGGCGGCAGGGGGGAGGGGGGGGCTGGGGCTGCCTCGTGGGCCGCCTCGGGATCGGGGACCCTGGCGGTCTCGGCGGGGCTGGATGGGGAGGGGACAGAGGGGGACAGCGGGGGGGAGGGCTCCTGGGGCATGACGGAGAGCTGCCGCACGTCCAGGTTGGAGACGTTGTTGACGTAGCAGTGGTGCAGGGTCTTCTCAGGGGCGGGGCTCTCCTGCGGCACGGGGAGGGGGGCACGGGTGAGAGCATCCCAGGGATGCAGACCCCCGACCTCCCTGTGCGTCACGGCGAAGGGTCCTTGAATCTGCAGGGACCCCAGAGCGCCCCACCGCGCTCCCAACCCTGCAAGGACCCTCCTCGACACCTTCCACGCGGTCCCGGGGGACCGAGCACCTCCCCACGGGGGGGGACCTGGCCCCAGGGGGGGGACCTGGCCCCTCGGGACTACCCCCCTGCAATCACAGGGGGACCTACAGGGACCACCGAGCACCTCTCTGTGTGGTCCAGCTTGGTCCCAAAGGGGTCCCTCCTGCATCCCCCCACAGCCCCAGCTTTACGGGTACCCCGACCCCCCGCCTCTCTCCTGGGGTCGCGGCCCCGGTGGGACCCCCGCCCCCCACTGACCTGTCTGAGCAGCGTCAGGAGGTCCAGCTCGCCCTTGAGGCTGTACCCCGGCAGCACCGCGTCAAACTGCTTCAACCACTCGGAGCTGCTGTCCGGCACCTTCCCGGCCAGCGCCGCCTTCTCCTTGCCACCGAGCATCCCTGAGGAGGTGACACAGCCCGTCACGGGGTGCCCGGCTTGGGGGACACCAGGGGAGCCTGTGGGGACAGGGTAGATGCTCACCAGCCATCTCGGTCTCCATCTTCTTGGCTTCGACCACGGCCGCTCGCATGGGGCCGTCGGGGAACAGCACCTCGTAGGAGCTGGGGATCTTCACGCTCAGCAGCTCGGCCATGGCCACCATCACCCCGTTAAGGTTCTGGGAGAAAAAAAAAGATGGGATGAAGCCAAGGTCCCGGATGCCACCACGAAGGGTCACTGCCAGGGCCCCAGGGGTCTTGTCTCCCCATCCCCCTCGCTCACCTTGGCAGCCGCTGCGGACACGGTCAGCATGACGGACACCTCGCTGCTCTTGCTCTTCTCCCACGGGGCGCCCGGGCCCGCTGCCCCCACCTTCCCGGGGGGAGCCCCGAAGGGCTCCGTGGCCTCGTAGGGCTTCGTGTCGGGGAACACTGGCGGGGGGGTGGGGGGGGGTGGGGGGTGTCAGAGCCACGCAGATCCAGCTGCACCAACAGCCCCCCACGAGCCCACCCAGCCGCCCCGGACCCCCTGCAGAAACACGGCTGGGAACCCATCACCTCAGGTGGGACAGGGAGGGGGATGCGGGGGTGGGGACAGGGAGGGGGATGCGGGGGTGGGGACAGGGAGGGGGATGCGGGGGTGGGGACAGGGAGGGGGATGCGGGGGTGGGGACAGGGAGGGGGATGCGGGGGTGGGGACAGGGAGGGGGATGCGGGGGTGGGGACAGGGAGGGGGATGCGGGGGTGGGGACAGGGAGGGGGATGCGGGGGTGGGGACAGGGAGGGGGATGCGGGGGTGGGGACAGGGAGGGGGATGCGGGGGTGGGGACAGGGAGGGGGATGCGGGGGTGGGGACAGGGAGGGGGATGCGGGGGTGGGGACAGGGAGGGGGATGCGGGGGTGGGGACAGGAGCACCCAGCACCAACAGGAGACCCTCGGGAACAGCCCAACCCCAACACACGACACCAAGCTCTAAGCTCTGCTGCCGAGATACAGGGCACCCCAGAGACCCCCTCCCCACCCCATCACACCCCTACCAGCCCACCCCCCCTCCCCCGCCCCATCACACCCCTACCAGCCCACCCACCCAGAGACCCCCTCCCCCGCCCCATCACACCCCTACCAGCCCACCCACCCAGAGACCCCCCTCCCCGCCCCATCACACCCCTACCAGCCCACCCACCCCCTCCCCCCCATCACACCCCCTACCAGCCCACCCCCCCCCTCCCCCCGCCCCCATCACACCCCTACCAGCCCACCCATCCAGAGACCCCCTCCCCTGTCCCATCATACCCCTACCAGTCCGCCCGCCCAAAGACCCCCTTCCTCCCCAATTTACGTGCCCTGCAGACCCCCTCCCTGCCCCGCCTTACCCCTGCCTGGTCTGTACCCCCCCCCGACCTCCTCCTGCCTGATCCATACACCCCACTGACCCCATCCTGCTTGGTCCCCAAGCCCCCTCCTGCCCTGCCTTGTCCACCTGCCCCTCCCCCCCCCCCCCCCCCCCCCCCCCCCCCAGCCCACCTGGGATACTGGCCCGGGGGATGATGGGGATGATGGGGGACAACACGCGCTCTTCCAGCTCCGGCTTGGCCTCGCTGAGCAGGGGGAAGCGGAGCAGCTCCTCGCCCAGCACGCTCTCCGGGGACGAGGCGGGGACGATGCTGTCGGGGGAATCGCTCTCGTCGTCGCTCTCCATCCTGCGGGGAAGGTGGTGTCACGGGCTGCAGGAGTTAGTGGCACCCGTGGTGGGGTTGCCGTCACCCATCGGGGGGGTCACCTGACGTCCTCGGTCTGGTTGTGCGGGGGGGTGGGTAGTGCTGCCAGCAGGTCCAGGCTCTTCACCTCCACAGCCGGCGTGTCTGCGTGGGGAAGGGATGGGTGTCATAGCGGGGGTGACAAGTGGTGGCAGGGACTCCTGTGCCACCCCCGCGCCAGCCACGCTCACCTTTCTGGCCGTGGGGCTCGCGGGCCGGCTCGGCATCCTTCGGCTGCTCGCCCAGCTCCTCGGGGGCCGTGACGCCGTTCACCATCTTCTGCTGCACGGAGGGGGGTGGCGTGGGGGGCAGCGAGGAGGGCGGCGTGGGTGGGTTGCTGAGGTTGTTCTGGGCAGGGGGCGGGGGGGAAGACAGCGGGGTGAACAGGGCGGGGTTGGGTCTGGGACCCCTGGAGGAGGGGGGGGGGAGGGGGGGGGGGGGATGAGGTGAGAACGACACCCACCCCCCTCCCCCCCCGGTACCTTGGTGAGTAGCTGGGAGTAATAGTCGGGCACGCTGTCGAGCACGGCGCTGCCGAAGGCGCCCCGCAGCTGGCTCTTCCCGTTGATGGGGCTGCTCCCGAAGGGCGCGAAGAGGCTGAAGTTGGCCGTGATGGTCGGCTCCGTCAGCGGCAGCAACGACAGCTCCTAGGGGCAAAGCAATGAGGAGGGGCTGGGGAGAAGGTGGGGGGCAAACCCCCCCCCCCCCCCCCCGGCCCGTAGCCGTACCTGTTTGAGCTGCTTCATCAGCGCTTCGCCGGGACGCAGCCCCTCGTCCTTCCGCAGCTTCTTCCGGGAGGCCGGTACCCGCTCGTTGCCCTTCTGCACCCGCTTGGGCTTGGTGGCCACCGGCTTCCTGGCGATGGAGGGGTCCTGGGGAGGGAAAGGGGAGTGGGAGCCATGCCGAGGCGCAGCCCCGCGGCCCCTCCGGCCCAGCCCGCAGCAGCCCGCTCACCTCCCGGCTCAACAGCACCGGTTGCGGCCGCGGCTCCAGCCCGGCACCCCGGTTCTCCGTGTGCCCATTGAGTTCACCCGGGCTCTGCGCCGAGAGCTGCACGTTCTTGGCCCGCAGCAGCTTCTGCAGCAGCAGGTGCCCGGCCTCGGAGCGGCCACCCGATGCCACCAAACTGGTGCTTTGACCGGTCCCGGGCTCCCCATTTGCTTCTGGTTTTGTCCCCTCGTCTCCATCCAGTTCACACTGCGCTGCCGCCGCTGCCGCCGTCGCCTCCTCCTTCGGCTCCTGCTTCACCAACACCTGGGGGGGGTCGCTGGACGTGGGGATCCCCTCCGGCACGGCGCTGTTGACGTGGGTCTCGCTGGGCTCAGCGGGGTCCGCACCGGGTGCCTCGGCGTCCCAGGGGTTGTGTGCCGGGTCGGGGAGGGTCCCGCTCGCCGTGGGTGCCAGCCCCGGCTCCGCGGGCGCCGCGGGGCTGGGGGCCGAGGTTGGGACCCCCGGTGACGTCTTCTTTGGCTCTTGGGGGCTCTGCTCGGGGCTGGCCAGCTGCTGGGGCGCGCAGCCCAGGGGCGAGGGGGCTGGCGGCGTGGGGAGCCGGACGAGGCCGGGCTGGGGGCCACGGGCAGCCAGGGCTGCCTGCACCAGCTCGGCCAGGGGCTGCTGGGGGGGCTGCTGGGGGGGCTGCCCCGAGAGCCCCCGGCCCTGCTCGGTGGCAAAGCCGCTCTGCGCTTCTGCCGGCGTGCCCGGCCGCGGCTGGAAGAGGGGCCCGAGCGGGCGAGGGGGCTGGCGGGCAGCGGGGACCGGGGAGCCGTAGTCCGGGGCCTGCCCGGGGTAGGGGCCGGGGGGCCGGAGCCCCTGGTTCTGCTGCAGGAGGCTCTGCTGGTGCCGCTGCACCAGGAGGGCCTGGAGCTGCTGCTGCTGCTGCGGCGTCAGGTGCCGCAGCTGCGGGTTCTTGGCCAGGACCCCCTGGAGCTGCGCCCGGATTTGGCCCATCACCGGCCCCGGCACGAGGCCGGTGGGGAGCGCGGTGGCCATGGCCGGCGACGGGCCCCCCGGCCCCGCTTTGTGCTGCCCAGGGCTCTGGAGCCGGGGGGGCTGCGGCTGGCCCTGCAGCGAGCCCGGTGGCCCCTTGCCCGGGTCCGGTGCCCGCGGTGTCGGTGGCACCGCCATGCCCTGCGCCTGGCCCGTCCCGCAGCCCAGCGGTGGCTCCGCCACCCCGTCCCCGTCCCCGTGCTGCTGGGCCAGCTCAGGGTGGGCAGCCCCGGGGCTGGGCAGCGGGGGGGCGAGCAGGGGGCCCGGCTGCACCGGGGGGGCCCGCAGCGCCGGTTGCGAGCCCAGGCCGCCGGGCTGCGGGGAGGCCAAGAGGAGCTGCTGGCCCTGCCCCAGCTCGGCCTGGTGCTTTGGGGCTGGGGGCTCCGGGCCAGCCAGCCCCGAGGGGTTGAGGGCTCCCTGCTGCTCCTGGGGACCCCCGTGCAGCTGCCCCCCGCTCTCGCTGCCCTCGGCGGGCAGGGCGCTGCCGTCCACCCCTCCGGGCTGGTCCTTGGCAGCCAGGACCGCCGGGGCCGGCTGCATTCCCTGACTCAGGTGCAGCACAGAGGGGGCCTGGCCCACCGCCCCGTGCTGCGGAAAGTGCTGGATCGGGGGCTGCCCCTGGCCCAGCCCCAGGAGGCCCGGCTGGGCGGCCGCCGAGTTCTGCTGCTGTTGCTGCTGCTGTTGCTGCTGCGGGGCCAGCAGCGCCCGCGACTGTCCCAGCTGCTGGGACAGCACGAGCCGGTGGCTGAGCATCCCCGGAGTCTGCGGCGCCAGCTGGGGCGAGCCCAGCACCCGCTGCTGGTGGGGGGCCAGGAGGACCTGCCGCTGGGGCTGGGGGTGCCCCAACACCCCCTGGTGCTGCAGCCCCGACGCCTGCGTGTAGCCTGGCTGCTGCTGCGGCGAGAGCTGCTGCACCAACAGGCTCTGCTGGCTGCCCAGCAGCCCCGGTTGCTTCGGCACCATGGGCTGCCCCACCGTGCCCGGCTGCGGGGCCGGCGCCGGCTGCTGCTGCTGCTGCCCCAGTAGCCCAGGTTGCCCCACCATGGCTGCCGGTTGCATCGAGCCTTGGCCCAGCACGGCGGGCTGCTGCAGCGCCGGTTGCGGCATGACGCCGGGCTGCTGCATGGCGACTTGTCCCAAGACACCCGGCTGTTGCATGGCGGCTTGTCCCATCACGCCCGGCTGTTGCATCGCTGTCTGGGCCATCACGCCCGGCTGTTGCATCGAAGTTTGTCCCATGACACCCGGCTGTTGCATCGACGGCTGTGCCATGATGCCCTGCGGCTGCATCGAGCTCTGGCCCATGACACCCGGTTGCTGCATCGCTGCCTGCCCCATGATGCCCTGCTGCTGCATGGCCGCCTGTCCCATCGCTCCCTGTTGCTGCATGGCCGCCTGTCCCATCACACCTGGCTGCTGCATGGCCGCTTGTCCCATCACTCCCTGTTGCTGCATGGCCACTTGTCCCATCACTCCCTGTTGCTGCATGGCTGCCTGTCCCATCGCTCCCTGTTGCTGCTGCTGCTGCTGCTGTTGCTGCTGCTGCTGCAGCGACACTTGTCCCAGCATATTCTGTTGCTGCAGTTTCTGGGCCAGCTGCATCCTCTGGAGCTGCCTCTCCTGCAGCAGGCGGCTGTCGGTGGCCAACCCGCGGAGCGCGGGGTTGCCGGCGAAGAAGGCGTTGGAGGTGCCAGGCACCGGCGCGTTGCCCACGGCTTGCTGGCCCATGAAGGGCAGACCTTGCTGCACGCCCATGGACATGCCCCCCTGGGGCAAGCGCAGCCCCCCGGGCTGTCCCGGCTGCTGGCCCAGGCCCTGAGCCCCCACCACGGTCCCCGCCGGCTGCTGGACTCCGTGTGCCGACAGCAGCTGCCCAGGGAGCTTGGACATGAGACGGGGACTCTGCGAGGGGCTGAGGGCCATGACGGCGGAGGCCTGATGCTGGTGCTGCTGCTGCTTGTTGCGGTACTCAGCCATGAGGTTGGTGTGCTCCTTCTGCTGCTTCCTCACCTGCCGGGGATGGAGATGGGGGTCAGCACCGCGGGGCGGCACAGCATTAGTGCCGGAGACGGGGCACCCACCCGGGGGGTGGGGTGTGTGGTTAAAAGGTCCTCCTCCTACCTGGTCCAGCTGCTTCTGGATTTTGCTCTGCTGTTCCGTCACCAGCTTCAGTTTCTCGGCGTCAGCCTCGGGGAACTCGCGGCCGGCTTTCTTGGCGGTGCGCTGCTTGGCGCAGAGGGCTTTGCGCGATTTGCGGTGCGCCCCGATCTGCTCCTCCAGCACCTTCAGCTGCATCTGCAGGAGCTGCTGCGTGTGGAAGAGCCACTCCTCGTACTGCCGCTGATCGGCTTCGTCTGCCGAAGGGAAAGGGCTCGGATCAGCCGGGATCCCGCTCCGGAGGCAGCCTGGTCACGGTCCTGCTCAGCCCAGCCCGCCTGGGCAGGATGAGACCCGGCCAGCAACACCCCAGCCCCCCGCCCCGCCCCGCCCCCCCCCCCCAGTCGGTACTCACTGATGACACCCTGGGCGAAGGTGGGTGGGTTGGGGCGAGCCTGCGTCGGGTCCGTGCCGCTCCGCTCCTGGCAGAGGGGGGGGCGTTGGTGACGCGTGCCATGCTGGGCCCCCTCCCCGCTGGCCCCCTGGCCCCCCTCCGCAGACCCCCAGCTCCCCAGGGAACCGCAAACCCACCGGGCAGAGCGGCTCCTGCCTGGCAGTGTCCAAGCACCGGCAGCCCCAAGGGGACCCCTATGCACCCCCCAGGCACCCCACTGACCTGCCCACTCCCCATCCACCCCCCCAACACCCCAAGTCACCTGCCTGCTCCCCTTCTGCCCCCCAAGGCACCCCACTCACCTGCCCGCCCCCCTGATGCACCCCAACTCACCTGCCAGCCCCCCTGATGCACCCCAACTCACCTGCCCGCCCCCCTGATGCACCCCAACTCACCTGCCCACTCCCCATCCACCCCCAGACACCCCAACTCACCTGCCCGCCCCCCCCCATGCACCCCAACTCACCTGCCCGCCCCCCCCCCAGGCACCCCAACTCACCTGCCTGCTCCCCTTCTGCCCCCCAGGCACCCCACTCACCTGCCCACCCCCCTGATGCACCCCAACTCACCTGCCCGCCCCCCCCAGGCACCCCCAACTCACCTGCCCATCCCCCCAATGCACCCCACTCACCTGCCCACTCCCCAGACACCCCACTCACCTGCCCACCCCCCAGACCCTCCCACCCACCTCCCCATCCCCCAGACACCCCACTCACCTGCCCGCTCCCCAGACACCCCACTCACCTGCCCGCTCCCCAGACCCTCCCACCCACCTCCCCATCCCCCAGACACCCCATTCACCTGCCCGCTCCCCATCTGCCCCCCCCAGTCACGCCACTCATCTGCCCCTTTCCCATCTGCCCCCCAAACACCCTGCTTGCCCCCCCTCAGATACCCCCACTCACCTGCCCCCTTCCCATCTGCCCCCACAGACACCCCACCCACCTGCCCACCCCCCTGACACCCCACTCACCTGCCCACTCCCCGTCAGCAAGTGATTCTGCATCTCGGAGACGGCCGGACCCCCCGAGAGCCGCTGGGCCAGCAGGGAAACCTGTTGCCTTGGGGAGGGGGACACAGAGAGATGAGGGATGAGCCAGAGCCAAGGCACCCTGCCCACCCTGCCCCACTGCCCGCCCTGCCCCACTGCCCGCCCTGCCCCACTGCCCGCCCTGCCCCACTGCCCGCCCTGCCCCTTACCTGTTCATGCCCTGGGCCACCCCGATGCTGCCCTGAGCCATCACCTTCTTGATGCCCTTCAACGCCACCATCTTGGCCTTGGCAATGGGGTCCATGATGTCCTCGGCCGCAAACTTGTCCAGGTCTGCCACGAGAGAGTCGGGGGATGGTACCACGCCACGTTCAGCCCTCTCCCACCATCACCCCCCCCCAAAAACGACCACCCCCCACCCCCTACCTGTGTCCGGGAAGAAGCTGTTGGCCAACTGCTGCTGCATGACAAGCTGGGGGGGCTTCAGCCCCAGGGTGGGCGGCTGCACCCCGGCCATGGGCTTCTGCACCAGCACCTGCTGCTGGCTCTGCTGCGGCTGTGCCAGGGCCACCTGCACGCCGTGGGGGGACGCCAAGACGTGGGGCTGCCCGGGCGCCATACCCATGTGGGGGGCCAGCGCCGGACCTTGCTGGGGGGCGCCGAGTCGGGGGGGCTGCGGTGGCATTAGCGGTGGCCTGGCCACCAAGCCCAGCTGGAGGGGAGGCTGTGGGGCGCCCAGGCGGGGGGGCTGCCCCTCGGGGGGCTGCCCAGCCGTTGCTGCGTGCAGCATGGGGTGCCCTGGGGCCGGGAGGTGGGGGGTGCCCCGGGGTAGGTGGGCAGACATCTGCTGCTTCTTCTGCAGCTCCTTCTTCTCGTGCTCCAGCAGGTCCTCGATGAGCAGGGGCAGCTCGCTGGCCACCAGCGAGCTCTCCATCTTGTCCAGGTCATCAGCCGGGGAATGCCGGGCACTTCCCAAGCCCAAAGCTCCACCGTCCAGCTCAAACTTTTCCAACAAGGGGTTGTTTTGGCTGCCCAGCTGGGCAGGGGTCAGCCCACGGCCGGGACCGGCGTAAGGGTCCTTGTCTGGCATGGGGACACCGGCGTGACCACTGTTAGGGAAGTGAGGCAAGCCGAGGCGAGCCGGGCCAGCGGTGGGGCTCAGGAGGGTCTGGCCGGATTTGAGGCTGAGCCCCAGTGAGGCAGAGATCTTATCCGTGCCCTGCAGGCTCTCCGACTTCACCGGGACCGGGAGCCGCTCGGGGCCGCTGGCGGTGAACTGGCAGGGGGAGGTCTTCAGGCAGCCGTCCTCCAGCTTGGGCTTGACGTCGGTGGGCAGCGAGCCCCCCTTCGCCTCCGCACCCTGCGCCTTGAAAGACGCCGGGTCGGGGGCCAACGCGGCGCCCGGTGGGCAGGGAGCGGGTCCCAAAGCCACCCCCGGCACCAACCCTTCCTTGGGCACCTCCCGGTCCTCCGTGGATGGAGCCGTGTCTTTGCCGTCCCCGGGATCGGGGAGCTTCAAGGTGGGCGCTGGTGGCTCCGTCTTGAGCTGAGCTTCGCGCTCGGCTTTCTCGTTGGCCGACTCGACCAGGCGGAGATGCTCGTTGAAGATGTCCTTTTTGTCACCGGTGTCCAGCTCGGGGTCGGTGTAAGCCAGCAGGTCGAACTCGTCGCCGTTCAGCAAATCATCCAGGTGAGGATCCGCCGTCTCCAGGTTATCCAGGTTATCCAGGTCATCGTCCCCTTTCGCCACATCTGGATCCAGGCTCAGGTTGGCCAAATCATCATCGTCTTCCAGGTCCTTGTGGGAGCCGAAATCATCGTCCAAATCGGGCTCCACCGGCACCTCGCAGGGCAGACGCCCCCCCTCCAGGCTCAGGTGGCTCTTCCCCGGGGCCGGAGCCGGCGCGGGGTCCGGTGTGGGACCATCTTTGGGACCCTCAGGTCGGAGGGCAGAGCCGGAGGACAGCGGGCGCGGGGGGACGTGCTGCAGCTCCAGGTTGGGGGCCGGCAGCGGCGGGGGGGGCGGCCGCTTTGCTGGGAGGCTGGTGGTGGCTGTTGCTCAGCTCGGGCCCCTGCGGGGAGGCGGGGGGCAGCGGCACCGGCATCTTCTGGGGCTGCAGGGCCGGGGTGGGGAGCGCCTGCATGGGCACGACAGGGGCGCAGAGAGCCTGGGGGGTGCCCTCCTCCCCGGGAAGAAAAAAGCGGGGGCGGGGTGCCTGGGGGGCAAAGGGGGACCCCACGACCCCTCCGGCTCCTTTCTGCACGTTGTGGCGCAGCTCGATGAAGGGGGCGCCCAGGGTGGCGGGCGAGGCGGGCACTGCCTCGGTGGGTGCCGGCAGGCGGGTGCCCAGGCTGCCGACGGGGGGGCCGGGGGCCGGTGGGGCGAAGCGGGAGGCGACGGGGAGCCGCAGGGCTGCCTGCTGCTGCTGCTGCTGCTGCCAGAGGTGCTGCTGTGGGGACGGTGCCGGGAAGACCCCCCGGGGGTAGAAAGCCTGGGGGGGTCCCACTGCCGCCCTGCAAGACAACGCGGTGTCAGGGCTGGCACTGCCACCCCACGCGTGGCACCCGGGGGGTCCCAACCCCCTCGGGCACAGCGAAACCACAGCCTCCCCCGCCCCGCCCCCACCCCATCCCTCGGGAGCGATCCCGACAAGCGGGAGCTGAGGGGAAGCGCCCCACCGTGGAGCCCGTCGTGGCGAGCCCCTCACCCAGCTGCTGGGCACCCACCTCCCGTTGACGTCCAGGGTGGCCGGGGTGGCCGCCGGTGGGGGCCGGGAGAGCCGCTCGTCCTGCGCAAACGCTGCTTGCACCATAACGGAGCCGGGCAACTTCCCGGTGCCGGCTGCGGTGGCGAGGGTCCCGAGGAGCCCCTTGTCCTGGGGTTAAAAAAAAAAAAAAAAAAAAAAAAAAAAGAGAGGAAAGGACACGTCACCCTCCTCCATCCTGCCCCCCCCCCCACTTTCCTGATTGCCAGCAGAACCGTGTCCCCCCCCCGAGCTCTCCTACCTGTGCCGGTTGGTAGGGGGCCATGCCCCGGCTCAGCTCGAAGGCTTGGCTGCCGGTCTCGGGGGTCCAAGCTGCCGGTGCGGAGGTGGCAGCCGCCGCCGCGCTCTCCTTCTCCTGCCGTAGGCTGTTGCGTTGGATCTGCTGGCGGATGAGCAGCTCCCGGAGCCGCTGGCGCTGGGAGAAACGGAGCCGTTAGGCCTGAGCAAAAACCAGGAGCAAGCCCCAAGAAACAAAGCAGACGCGGAGAACCTCTTCGGTGCCCACCTCCACCCCCCACCCCCAGGCGCCTGCGCCCCCCTCCGTGGTTCTGAGGAAGGGGCCACCAGCAGAGCCACGCTCCGAGCCCACCACCACTCCCAGTTCCTCCCCAGTATCCCCTCCCGACCCCGCACGGCCAAGCTTGCCCACCCGCCAGCCCTCACCTGCCGCTGCTTCTCCAGCTCCGACTGGCTCATGGTACCGAGGGTCCCATCCTGACCGCTGGGCAGCTCCGCCAGGTCCCGGTTTGGGGGTGCTGAGAGCCCGGCAGCCGCCGCCGCCACCTCCTCCCTCTTGTCAGCTGGCGGCCCCAGCGTGGCTCGGGACAAGAAGGCAACGGAGGCATCCTGCTGCGGCGGGGCCGGGGGCTGCTGCGGCAGCACCGAGGGGGGCCGGAGGGGCGAGAGGCTGTAGGTGTCGGTAGCGGCGGTACCCGGTCCCAGGGGGCTGCCGGCTTGGTGGAAACCGGGGGACGAGGCGTAGGCTGAGCTCTGGGGTTTACTGGGGACGTAATGGCTGTTCATCCCGTGGGGCTGGTGGGACGGGGAGCCCTTGAGCGGCTCCGAGACGGCGGGGGGAAAGGTGAAGCGCATGGGGGGCTGGCTGCCTGGGAAGACGCTGGCACCGGGGGAGCGGGCGAAGGGGGGCTGCTGCCCAGCCGGTGCCTTGGCGTGGGGCTCACCTGCCGGGGTGCCCCCAAAACCCGCCCCGGCCGCTGGGCTGTGCGAGAGCGGCACCGACTTGAACCCCGGCTCCGGCAGCTGGGGCCGAGGGGGTTTGTGGAGGGGGGTGAAAGGGTCCCGGGATTGGGGCCGGGAGGGCGGTTGGGAGTAGGGGTCCGGGGATTGGAAACGGGGGGTGACGGGGGACTGGCAGAAGGCTTCGTTGGAGAGGGGGCGGGGGGTGAGAGGCGACTGGGAGCTGGACTGGGACTGGGGGCTGGCTGGGACGCGGGAGAAGGGCTCCGAGGGCAGGGAGCGAGGGGGGAGGGCGCAGCAAGCCTCAGGGGGCTGCAGCCGGGGGGTCAGCGGGGGCTGCGAGTAGGGGTCCAGGTAGGGCGACTGACGGTAGAGATCGGGGTGACCGGGGGGTGAGGGGGCCAGGGGATGGGGGTCGGGGGGCCGGTGCCCCAGCCCCGGGCTCTGCGGCTCTACCTGAGAGACCCGTGGGGTCATGGGGGCTTTGAAGACGTCGGCCGCCTTCAGCTCCGCAGCGGAGAGGTGGGGGCCGCCTGGGGACTCCCCGTAGCCCATCGTGGAAGAATAGCTGGGCGAGCAGACCCCCAGGCTCCCCCCTTCCTCCTTTTTCACCTCCAGACCCTTCTTCTGCTCCCCAAAAGGCAGGGGAGACAGCAGGGCTTCGGGGGGGCGGGCGCCGGGGCTCCCCGGTACCGAGAGGTTGTCCAAGGAAGGGCACCGGGGCTTCAGGAAAGGGTCGGGGGTACCAGGCTGGTGCCGGGGGGTGCCGGGGGGCGTGGGGTGGAAATCGGGGGGCTGGGAGCTGGGGCCAGCACGGGGCTGGGGGTGGCTCGGGAACGGCTGGAAGGCAGCGCCCGCCGTGGGGCTCTGGCTGAGGGGCGAGGGGAAACGGGGCTCCAGCGCGTAGGGGGGGGCCGCGCCGTAGGGATCGTGCGAAGGCACTTGGGCAGGGGACTGGGGTGGGAGCTTGAGGAAAAGCTCACTGGGCGACTCCGGCCCCACTCCGGCACCCGCCGGGGGCTTCAAGAAGCCCTCGCCGGCGCTGGGGGGGCTGCTGATGTAGACGGGCTGTGCCCCCGGCGGCACAGGGATCCGCAGGTGCAGCGAGGGTCTCTCTGGCTTGCGCAGTCCCTCCCCTTTGGTCTGCTTGTTGATCTGGCTCTCGGCCTGCTGCAGAGAGAGCCCGGCCGTCAGGGCTGCGGGGACCCCCCCCTGCCCTCCCAGCGGGCTGGGGAAGGGGCTAAGGGGGCAAGGGGTGGGCACGCCACGTCCCCATCCCCCCCCAGGGCTGGGCCAGGGCCGCCGGGCACCTCCCGCTCCAGCACGTACCTTCTGCACCTTGTTGATGCGATGAGCCGCCCGGTTATCTTTGGCCTTTTGCTAACAAAAACACGAAGCGCCAGCTGACTCCAGAGCAGCCCCCGGCGCCCAGGCCCCCCCCCCTCCCCCGCCCCAGTGACGCCCCGGCACTCACCAAATAGGGGGCTTTGTCTGTGGCGGGGACCTTCCTCCAGAGCTTCATGATCTGTTTACAACGGCTCGACCAGTCTGGGAGTCCGGTAGGAGCAGAGAAAGAGGAAAAAAAGCAACGTTAGCCCATAGCTGCCAAGCCCCCCCAAGCCCTCGGGGGGGTGACCATCCCCCTTCTTACGCAGGGACAGCCCCGTGCCCAGGATCTGGTGCTGAGACCCCCCCCCCCCCATCGTTGCACGGAGCGCTTCAGCCCCACAGCCAAGCCCTGTGCCGCAGCAGATGAGTTCTCCCCTCCGAAAGGGACCACCAGGGGTGTCACACAGCACCCAGCTCCCCCCGCAACGGGGCAACCGCAGCCCCCCCAGAGCCCTACCTGGGTAATCCTGCTTGAGGTTGGGGAAGTTCATGTTGGCGTAGAGGACGGGCGAGATGGTGGAGAGTTCGCCCAGCTCCTCATCCTTCTCCCAGCGCTGCAGGCTGCGCTGGTTGTAGGACAGCCCGTCGCCCTCCCCCTCCGTCGTGGGTGTCGTGGGTGTCGAGGGGGTGGTGGCAGCTGAGCTGCTGGCCCAGGGGCTCTCGGGCTCGCAGTGGTCCGGGCTGAAGAAGCCACTCCGTTCCCTGCGTTAGGGGAAAGAGTGTCATAGACCAGCAGGGTGTGAAGAAAGAGGGGGGGTCTGGCAACATTCCGGGGTTCAGTCCCGGCAGGGAGGCCAGCCCCAGCACCCCCAGCCGCCTGTGTACCTGTTATCGAGGAACGGGGACTGGCAGACACCCGAATACGACTCCAGGGAGACAGCTCCGGAGAGTGAGCCCAGGGAAACGCTCCCTGCAAGGAAAGGGAGAGGGGTTGCAGGGACGGCAGAACTGGGGCCCAGGCCTGTGCCCCCCCCCCCAGGAGCCCTAGCAGCCCTCAGACAATACAACGTTTCCCCCCATACGCCCCCAAAACGCTTCCCATGCCCATCCCCAGAGCAATAGGGAAGACCCAGGAATCTGCGCCGTCCCCTACCACCGGCACCCGCTGCTCTTCAAACAGCTCAACCCCAACATGTTGGCTTTCCTGGGGCAGCCTGAGTCCTGCCCCTCCTCCCCCCACCACCAGGACACCCCCCCCCCCCCTCCCCCATCACCACATCTCGGCTCGGGGCTGTGCCACCTCCACCTACCCTGCCCCGGCAGCTGGAGATCTCCTTGCAGAAACGGTCTCTGCGCCCGGCTGGGGTCCTGCCCTGCGCCGCTGGCCTCCATCCCCACAGCCACGCAGTTCAGGGGCTGCTCCCCGCGCTCTGCCGAGCCCAGCACGTCCTTGAAGAGCTGCTGGACGTCTTTGCTCTCCATCTTGGGCAGCTCTGCCAGGGGGGAGAAGGAAGAGCTGAGCCGTCGCAGGCAGCGCTCAGTGTAAATCTCACAGAGGGATGGTGGGTGAGGAACCTGGGGGTTCCGCCTCAGGGTCCTCCCGTGCTGAGGGGGACCACGGGGACGCCCTCACCTTCCGTGGGGATCTTGTCGAGGTCGGAGCTGAGCGCACCCTCACCCGGGGTGGCCGGTTTCTCAGCGTCCCCAGGGTCTGGGGAATCCTTCGGCTCATCAGTCCCTGCGAGGAGGAAACAGCAGATGCCCTCAGCACCCTGGGACCCCCCCAAGCTCAGGGCTGAGGAGCCCCCACCCCAGGACCCACCCACCCCCCAACTCCTCCAGGGCAACAGCACTCCTCCAGTCCGCCGAAGCCGTGCAGAGCGCCCCACCACGCGGGGGCGCGCTAGGCGCCGCTCTATGGTCACCAGCTCCAAGGAATCACACAGGGAAACCATAGAGTTCCTCTCCTCGCACTTCCCTCCCTGCCTAGAGCGTACTCCCCAAACCATAGAGCAGTTCCGCCTCTATGGTTGCAGACGCTCTAGGCCGCCTCTCGAAGGCCCCACGGAGGACTCTGCTCTCTGTCCGCCCCGGCGGCCCACGAGGAGGGTCCCGGGGGGTCCCGGGGCTCACCCAGGTCCTCGGCCTTCGCATCCTCCTTGCCATCGTCGTCAGGAGCCACGGCACTGCCGTCGGTGCTGTCATCCCCTGCGGGGCACCAGGCCTCAGTGGGGCTGGGCCACCTTGGGGGGGCGGGGACAACAGTACCCTCCAATGGCCCCCCGGGGTCACCCCCCACCCCCGGGGTCACCCCCCAGCACCCGGGGTCGGCAACAACCCCCAAGAGCCTTCAGCATCCTCAAAGCACCCCCAACCCCCCCCCCCCCCCACGAGCCCCTCACAGGCACAGTGGCCAAGGTTTGGGGTCCCACCCAGGCCAGATCCTGCCCGCGCTCACCTCGGGGGTGCGTGGGGGTCTCCCTCCTGTCAGGGGGGGCGCCCTGTAGTGCCCCAGCCAGAGTGGGGTCCCCCTTGGGCCGTGGGGCACCCTGGCCCAGGGAGGGGCGGGCGGCCCCGTCCCCCACGCCGCCCGCTGCCAGCAGCGCCTTCCGGCTCAGGTCCATCAGCGCCTTCCCAAAAAATGCCTCCTGCCAAAGGGGGAGCTGCCATCAGCGCCACGGCGTCCCTCAGGGTGTCCCCTCATCTCTCCCTGCCCTGGGGCCACCTCTGACCACCCTGGGGGCCACCTCCATCCTCCCGGGGGCCACCTCCAACCACCCTGGGGGCCACCTCCTCCATCCACCCTCCACCCACCCCGGGGCCACCTCCGACCCCCCCGCGGGGCCACCTCCATCCACCCCACCTGCAGATAGGGGGGGAACATGTCCTCCAACTTGCTCTTCTTCCTTCCCCGCCGTTTCTTCTTCTCGTCCCCCTCTGCCGAGCCCGGATCCAGGCCGCTCTCGGCCGGGAGATCACCCGGAGCCCCTGCAACAGGCACCCCGTTAACAACATCCCCCCCAAAAATGTGGGGCTGTTCCCGTGCCACAGGACATGCTCAGGCAAGGCACTGTCACCCCACCATGGAGGGCACCCCACGGCCCCTCTCCATCCTGGGGGAGGGCAAGGGAAAAAGGGCAAGGGAAAAAGGGCAAGGGAAAAAGGGCAAGGGAAAAAAGGGCAAGGGAAAAAGGGCAAGGGAAAAAGGGCAAGGGAAAAAGGGCAAGGGAAAAAGGGCAAGGGAAAAAGGGCAAGGGAAAAAGGGCAAGGGAAAAAGGGCAAGGGAAAAAGGGCAAGGGAAAAAGGGCAAGGGAAAAAGGGCAAGGGAAAAAGGGAAAGGGAAAAAGGGAAAGGGAAAAAGGGAAAGGGAAAAAGGGAAAGGGAAAAAGGGAAAGGGAAAAAGGGAAAGGGAAAAAGGGAAAGGGAAAAAGGGAAAGGGAAAAAGGGAAAGGGAAAAAGGGAAAGGGAAAAAGGGAAAGGGAAAAAGGGAAAGGGAAAAAGGGAAAGGGAAAAAGGGAAAGGGAAAAAGGGAAAGGGAAAAAGGGAAAGGGAAAAAAGGGAAAGGGAAAAAGGGAAAGGGAAAAAGGGAAAGGGAAAAAAGGGAAAGGGAAAAAGGGAAAGGGAAAAAGGGAAAGGGAAAAAGGGAAAGGGAAAAAGGGAAAGGGAAAAAGGGAAAGGGAAAAAGGGAAAGGGAAAAAGGGAAAGGGAAAAAGGGAAAGGGAAAAAAGGGAAAGGGAAAAAGGGAAAGGGAAAAAGGGAAAGGGAAAAAGGGAAAGGGAAAAAGGGAAAGGGAAAAAGGGAAAGGGAAAAAGGGAAAGGTAAAAAGGGAATCGGAAAAAGGGAAAGGGAAACAGGGAAAGGGAAAAAGGGAAAGGGAAAACGGGAAAGGGAAAAAGGGAAAGGGAAAAAGGGAAAGGGAAAAAGGGAAAGGGAAAAAGGGAAAGGGAAAAAGGGAAAGGGAAAAAGGGAAAGGGAAAAAGGAGGGAGCCGGGGGAGGAAAAGGAAAGGAAAGGAGGGAGCCGGGGGAGGAAAAGGAAAGGAAAGGAGGGAGCCGGGGGAGGAAAAGGAAAGGAAAGGAGGGAGCCGGGGGAGGGAGGAGCGGGTGCCAGGGGACCCTACCGTCCTCCGGGTGCCCCTCGGCGCTCAGCCCCTCACGCCCCACCTCGGCCAGCACCAACGAGACCTTCTTCAGGCGGGTGTGGGACTTGCGCTGCCGCACCATGAAGCCGCCGATGCCTGGGGAGCACAGAGAAGAGGAGGTGGGGGGTCACAGCAGGGCCGGGGGGGGGGGGGTTCCAGGCTGGGGGGGCAGCCCCAGGTGACACCCACTGGGCCGGGGGGGGGTGTCCAGGCTGGGGGGGCAGCCCCAGGTGACACCCACTGGGCCGGGGGGGTTCCAGGCTGGGGGGGCAGCCCCAGATAACACCCACCGGGCCGGGGGGGGGGTCCAGGCTGGGGGGGCAGCCCCAGGTGACACCCACTGGGCCGGGGGGGGATGTCCAGGCTGGGGGGGCAGCCCCAGGTGACACCCACTGGGCCGGGGGGGTTCCAGGCTGGGGGGGCAGCCCCAGATAACACCCACCGGGCCGGGGGGGGGGTCCAGGCTGGGGGGGCAGCCCCAGGTGACACCCACTGGGCCGGGGGGGGATGTCCAGGCTGGGGGGGCAGCCCCAGGTGACACCCACTGGGCCGGGGGGGGTCCAGGCTGGGGGGACAGCCCCAGGTGACACCCACCGGGCTGGGGGGGGGGGGGGCGGTCCGGGTGACACTCACCGGGCCGGTATGGCTTGCGCTTCCTCTTCTTGCACTCCTCCGGGTCTTCCAGCCCCTTCCCCGAGTCCCCGTCTGCCCCCACGTCACGGTCGGGGCTGGCCGGAGCCTCCAGCTTGATCTCACACTCCATGTGCTCGACACCCACTGGGGGAGGGGGGAGGGGGGGGACACAGACACCCACCGACGCACGTTACCGAGGTCCCCCAGCACCCCCCCGGCGCACCCCGCCAGCTCACCCGCTGGGGATACCCACCTTCGGCTTTGAGCAGCTCGTCGGCATCCAGGTCGGCATCCTTCTTGTCATCGGGGCCCAGGGGGTCGCCCCCCTCCAGCCCCCCGTCCCCGTTCAGGGGGCCCAGCCGCCCCTTGCGCTGCCGGCGCTTGTGCAAGGGGGACAGCGAGAGGTTGCGCAGCACCGCCATCCCCGTCTCCGTCAGCCACACGCCCTCGAAACGGAAATATTGGGGCTCTGCGGGGACGACAGGCACCGTTGGGGACAAAAGCACCCAGCCCCCACCCTGCACCCACCCCAGTGCCCCCCCCCCCCCAAAACCCAGCACCCAGCACAGCACCCACCCCAGTACCCCCCCCAGCACCCAGTCCCAGCACTCCCACCCCCAGCACCCAGCCCCAGCACCCAGCCCAGCGCCCCCACCTCAGTACGCCCCCCAAAACCCAGCACCCACCCCAGTACCCCCCCAGTACCCAGCCCCAGCTCTCCCAGCCCCAGCACCCACCCCCAAAAACCAGCACCCAGTACAGCACCCACCCCAGTACCCAGTCCCAGCACTCCCACCCCCAGCACCCAGACCCAGCCCCCAGCCCAGCACCCACCCCAGTGCCCCCACCCCCAGCATCCACCCTGCACCCACCCCCCAGTACCCCCTCAGCGCCCAGCACCCCCAGCCCCCACCCCCAGCACTCCCCAGCCCCAGCCCCCACCCTGCACCCACCCCCAGCGCCCCCACCCCCAGAACCCAGCCCCCAGCCCAGCACCCACCTCAGCAACCCAGTGCCCAGCCCCAGCGCCCCCCACCCCCAGCACCCACCCCAGCACACAGCCTGCACCCTGCACCCACCCCAGCACCTCCCCCCCACCCAGCCCCAGCACCCCCCCACCCCCAGCACCCACCCTGCACCCACCTCAGCGCCCCCAGCCCCAGTGCCCCCACCCCCCAGCCCCCACCCAGCCCCGCACAGACCTGGCTCCTTGGCCTTGACGGAGGCGATGTCTGGGGGAGGCACGGGCACTGCAGAGGGAGAACCGACAGGGAGGTGAGTCCCCACGCCCCCAAATGTCCCCCGAACCCCACAGGCTCCCCCCGCCCCCCCAAACCCCACGGGTTTCCCCCCACCCTGGGTGCTCACCGGCCGGCTTGACCACATAGGGCTGGCAAGCGCTGCAGTCGAAGCCTTCATCCGCAGCCTGCTCCACCTCCTCCTCCGTGAAGAGGCTGTCGCACGCCGCGTGCAGCCACCTGCGGGCAGCAGGGACCCCGTCACGCCCCCCCCCCTGAACACCAAGGACCCCCCCCAACCCTGACCCTGGGGCGGGGGGGGGAGCTGGCTGCTGGGGGGGGGTGGGGGGGTGCAGTGCTCACCGATCGCAGTGCCGGCACTGGATGAGCAGATCGTCCTCCACGTATTTCTCGCGGCAGAAGGGGCAGACGACCAGGCTGGCGCAGGGCGCGCAGTGGGTGTAGTTGTTCTGCCACTCGCAGTGGAACCCGGGGGACGCTGCCCCGCACTGCACGCAGCACACGCACCTGGCGGGGTGGGGGGGAAAAGGGAGGAGAGCCCCCAGGGCTCAGCACCAGCCCTGAGCACCCACTCCCAAGGGCTCCCCGTGTCCTTTCCCCCGCCCCACCCCCACGCACCATTTGCATTTCCAGCCGCCCTTGGGCACGGTTTGCAAGGGGGGGTCCAGGCAGTACGTGTGGTAGCTGATGTCGCAGTCGTCGCAGAGCAGGAGGCGAGAGGGGTCGGAGGCTTTGCCGCACACCTCGCAGACGATGCATTCCACGCAGCGCCAGCCCTTCAGCAGCATCACCTTCGTGATCTAGGAATTGGGGGGGGAGGGGTGTCTGTGTGAGCCCTAGGCACGGCCGCGGGGGTCCCCAGCCTTAGTTGTGGCGGCAGGGGACACCCTGGGGGACACTCCAGGGCACGGCACGACAGCGTGGACACGCTGGGCACAACCTTGGGTGGCTCCAAGGGGCACAGTGCGGTCCTGCCCACCCAGCACAGGGCTGGGGGGGGGTTCCCAGTCTCCCTCACCTTGCTGTTGACGCAGTAGGGGTGGTAGCACTGGGAGCACTGGGAGCAGGCAAGGAGGTGCCCCTCGGCCCCGCGCCCGAAGCTGCCGCACACCACGCACATGTCCTGGGGGAGAGAGGCTGTGAGAGGAGCTGGGAGGGGGGAACGGGGGGGGGGACAGGGACAGAAATCTGTCCGGCCCCGTCCGTCCGTCCATCCTGGAGCACCCCGCTTACCTGCATGAGCACGAACTTGTCGGTGTTGGAAAAGAGGACGACCGTGTTCTGCATCGTGTCATCATCGTCCTCATCCTCCTCCTTGCTAGGCGAGCTCTCCACGTCGGCGAGCTGGGGACAGAGTTGGGGGGGGGGCTCAGCACCAAGGACCCCCACTCTCCGGGCAGTTTGGGGAGGCAACAGCCAAACTCCGGTGCCAAACTGGGGGGGGGGGCACAGGAACAGGCAGGCACAGCAGACCCCCTGCCCACCTGTGAGCCAGCCCCTCCCCAGCTCTACACTTGTGGGGGGTGAAACCCCCAGCCCCCACAGCACAACCCCCCAGGCAGCCACCTCCCCCCCAGGACCCCCACCCACCCCACGGGGTCCCAAACCTTTCCGAGGCAATGGGATGGTGGGGAAGGGGATGGGGGGGGAAATGCTCGGCTCTCAGCTCTGGCACTTAACAGCTTGGGGGGACAACCCCCCTGCCCCCAGCCCCCCACCTCCGCCCCCAGCCCAGCCTTACTGCTAGGGTGTCAACGGACGAGGTGGTCGACTTCAGGCGTGCACGGCCCCGGCCCCGGCCCCCGTGGGACCCACCTCGGGGGCGCCTCCGCCCCGGGAAGCTGCTGCTGCGACCCTAGGGCCAAGGGGAGAGGGGGGGGCGGGTTACAGCAACCGGGGGTGGGGGGGGGGCCCGGCCGGACCCCCACCGTGCATCCCAGCCAGGGCAGGGGCAGCGGAGGGGCACGGCCCCCATCCCACCCCCACAGCCCTCGCCTACTCGCCGCAGGGGCAGCCCAGGGAGGGGGGCACAGCCCTGGCGGGGCAGTAAGGGTGCTGGACCCCTTGGGTGTGTGTGTGTCGTCCCCCCCTCAATACCTGCTTGACACGGGAGCGCCCCGGGGAGCTGCGCCGCCGGCTCTTGTCCCCGTCCCCTTTGGCGGCCGGTTCGAAGAGCAACGAGTCGTCGGTCTCGGCACCCAGCGGGTAGCGACCCGGCGTCCTCCTTCTGCAGGCTGGCATCAGCCGAAGGTGGTCCCAGCTCCAGGGACAGCGAGCCCCCCCCCTCAGGGTCCGGGGACCCCAGCAGCGGCTCCGAGCTGGGGAAGCTGCTGCTGGTGTCCCCCTGACTCAAGTTGGAGATCTCATTGAGGATGTCGGGGCGGGGGCGCAGGGCTGGGGGCTCGGAGCCCCCCTCGTCCCCACGTTCCAGCAGCTTCTCCCCGGCGGCGCACACCTCCATGGGGGTCTCGGGGCCCAGCTCCTCCGGTTCCAGGAGCAGGGGGGATCCCTTGGCTTCGGGGTCCCCCCCAGCCCGGCCTTCCTCCAGCGCATCCTCCTCACTCAGAGGCGGGGAGCTACCACTGGTGCCCTCCCGCTCCAGCCTCGGAGCCTCTTCTTCTTCCTCCTCCTCCTCCTCGGGCAGACCCGGGAAGGGTCCCAGCTCCGGGGCTGGGCTGGTATGGGGGCCATCTCCGGGGGGGCTGGCTGGCGACACCCCCTCCCCACCAGCTGTCTCCATCTCCTCATCCTCAGGGGGCTCGGTAGGGCCTGGGGTGCAGGCAGGGGAGCCCAGGGGGGGTGGCGGGGAGCCGGGGGGCTCGGTGTCCATGGCAGTGGCGGGGCTGCCGGGGGGCTCGGGCAGGGCTGGGGGGGGGAGGCTCGGCCACTTCGTCCTCCTTGACGTCAGGCGAGGGCTCTGGGGGGTGGGCAGGTGAGATGGCACGGAGATCTGGAAGGGTGAAGAGGAAGGGACGGTGACGCCACAGCCCCCCCCCCAGAGACACCCACCCCTCACACCCCCTCCTAAAACCCCGGTGCCACCCCCAGACCCACCTGGGGGAGCAGGGGGTGGGAGTGCCGTCTCCAGGGGCAGCAAGGGCTCTGGCTCCATCTCCATCTCCTCTTCGGGGGACACCTCCGGGGCCAGGGTGGGCGCTTCCTCTGCCACCGCCACCTCGGGAAGGAGACCTGCGGGATGGGGCCAGGGGTGAGGGAGGTATGGGGGTCCCCTCCAGCCCCCCGTGCCACCCAGCCTGGGGTTGAGGCAACTCAGCCTGGCCCAGGGACACCCCAGACCTGCCGTGTACCCCCAAAATGGGACATCGAAACACGCAATCGGGGTCAACAGGTTCAGGGTCACACAAGACCAGTGCGAGGACCTGGGTGTAGGACCCCTGCACCCATGGGAGACAACAGGAGGGGATGGGGACAGACTGAGAATCCTCTATTTACCTGGTGGCTTCAGGTCCTCCTCAGGGGGCAGCTCGCTGGGGAGCAGCTCTTCGGGGGGCAGCTCATCAGGGGGTGGTTCTTCGGGGGGCAGCTCGTCGAGGAGCGGCTCTTCAGGGGGCAGCTCGCTGGGGGGCAGCTCGTCGAGGAGCGGCTCTTCGGGGGGCAGCTCGCTGGGGATCGGCTCGTCATGGGGAGGTTCCTCGGGGGGCGGCTCGTCATGGGGAGGTTCCTCGGGGGGCGGCTCGTCATGGAGAGGTTCCTCGGGGGGCAGCTCATGATCAGGTGGTTCCTCGGGGGGCAGCTCGTCATGGAGAGGTTCCTCGGGGGGCAGCTCGTCATGGAGAGGTTCCTCGGGGGGCAGCTCGTCATGGAGAGGTTCCTCGGGGGGCAGCTCGTCATGGGGAGGTTCCTCGGGGGGCAGCTCGTCATGGGGAGGTTCCTCGGGGGGCAGCTCGTCATGGGGTAACTCACCAAGGGGCAATTTGCCAAGGGACAGCTCATCAGGGGGCAGCTTGTCAAGCAGTGGTTCGCTGGGGGGCAATTTGTCAAGGAGCGGCTCGTCGGGGGGCAGCTCGTCAAGGGGCGGCTCCTCGGGGGGCAACTTGTCAAGGGGCAGCTCCTCGGGGGGCAACTTGTCAAGGGGCAGCTCCTCGGGGGGCAACTTGTCAAGGGGCAGCTCCTCGGGGGGCACCTTGTCAAGGGGCAGCTCCTCGGGGGGCAACTTGTCAAGGGGCAGCTCCTCGGGGGGCAACTTGTCAAGGGGCAGCTCCTCGGGGGGCAACTTGTCAAGGGGCAGCTCCTCGGGTGGTGGTTTACTGGGGGGCAGCTCATCAAGGGGAGGTAGGTCGAGGGGCAACTCGTCGTCAAGGGGCAGCTCATCGAGGGGCGGCTCGTTGAGGGGTGGTTCGTCGGGGAGCAGCTCCGCGAGGGGGGGTCTGTCGAGGGGCGGCTCATCGAGGGGTGGTCTCTCGAGGGGCAGCTCATCGAGGGGGGGCTCATCGAGGGGTGGTCTCTCGAGAGGCAGCTCATCGAGGGGGGGCTCATCAGAGGGCAGTATGAGAGGAGGGGGCTGCACGTCGAGGGTCAGTTCATCAGGGGGCACCTCCGCAGGGGTCAGCTCGCCGGGAGGAGACCCGCTATCAGCCAGGGGTGCCTCTTGGGGGTCCCCCTCCAGCTGCGTCTCCTCATCACACCCCACAGGCTCCAGCTTGGGTGGGGGGCCAGGCACATCCGTCGGCTCGCTGCAGCCGGGGGACGCCGACCTGGAGGGGGGGGGGGGACGGGGACACCAGGTGAGGGGAGGGGGTGGCATGAGCCGCTTCTACCCCCAAAGGAGGCACCCAGCCCGACACCCCCCAAGTAGTCCCCCCATCCCCACTCACATCTGGGGGGGGGGGTCCGGCTGCGGCGCGTGTGCCGCTACCCCGCGGGCACCCTCCACGGCGCGGCGCTGCTGGCAGCCCTCGCACACCGAGTAGCTCCTGTCCCACTGGCAGCCGGGGTCGAGCCCCGCCGGGCGCCGGCCACAATCGGAGCAGACGCGGCAGTTCTGGAAAGAGGGGTGGGAGAAAAGCACGTCAAGGGGGCTGGGGGTGGGGGTAGGTACCCCTGTACCCCCTCGGCAAGAGCGGGACGTACCTTGCACTTCCAGGAGTCGGCGGGGAGAGCCTCGATGGCCGGCTGCATGCAGAAGGTGTGGTAGCCCTTATCGCAAGCCTCGCAAACCAGCATCATGGAGTCCTCGCCGGGCTGCCTGCGGGGTGCGGGGGGACAGGGGTGAGGGTCGCGTCCCCCTCGTTGCGTCGTGTGTCCCCCTCCCCGGGTCACAGGGACGCGGGCTCACCTGCAGGTCTGGCACACTTTGCACTCGGGGCACTGCCAGCCCGAGCGTTTGCGGGGCGTCAGGGCGATGTCCAGGCAAGCGCCGTGGTAGTGCTGCCCGCAGCTGGTGCAGAAAACCAAATCCCGCAGGTCGCCCGGCCCATCGCACACCGAGCACCGGGCATCCTCTGCACGGGGGAACAGAGCCGGGGGGCTGTCAGAGCCACCCCCTGACCCACCGGGACCCCCCTCTGGGGTGGGAGGGGCCCCAGCCCAGCCCCCCCCCCCCACCCCGGGCCAGCAGCCCCAGCCCCCACGCACCCATCTGCACAGCTTCGGTGGCGTGATCGGGACAGAGGAGCCGCAGGGTCTTCATGGACTGGAAGCAGCCGGCAGCGGCGGCGCAGGGGAAGTGGTAGAGGCGGGGGCAGCCGGCCGCCCGGCACGGGATGGTGGCCCCCGTCCGCCGACAGTGTTCACATTTCTGAAACCAAGAGTCCAACGGGGTCAGAGACGCTGCCAGGGGCCGGGCTGAGCCCCCCCCCCCACACACTGCCCCCTCAACCTACCCCGGGATCCGCTTTTACCTGTGAGATCCCTGAGAAAACAGCTCTGTCCACACCGACCAGCCCCGCCGCCTCCTGCCCCACGCCGGCGGACCAGGCTGCGCACCAGCGATGGACCCAGCAGTGCCCTGTGGGGAGGGGGCGTCAGTGACAGCAGTGGGGGGGAAGGGGAACACACAGAGGGGCACGACGGGGACCCCAGCACCGGGGGGGAGGGGAACACACAGAGGGGCGCGACGGGGACCCCAGCACCGGGGGGGAGGGGAACACACAGAGGGGCGCGACGGGGACCCCAGCACCGGGGGTTGGGGTGGGGACACACAGAGGGGCGCGATGGGGACCCCAGCACCGGGGGGGGTGGGGTGGGGAACACACAGAGGGGCGCGACGGGGACCCCAGCACCGGGGGTTGGGGTGGGGACACACAGAGGGGCGCGATGGGGACCCCAGCACCGGGGGGTGGGGTGGGGAACACAGAGGGGCACGACGGGGACCCCAGCACTGGGGGGTGGGGTGGGGAACACACAGAGGGGCGCGACGGGGACCCCAGCACCGGGGGGTGGGGAGGGGAACACACAGAGGGGGGACCCCAGCACCGGGGGGGTGGGGAGGGGAACACAGAGGGGCACGACGGGGACCCCAGCACGGAGGGGTGGGGGAACACACAGAGGGGCACGACGGGGACCCCAGCACCGGGGGGTGGGGAACACACAGAGGGGTGCGACGGGGACCCCAGCACCGGGGGGTGGGGAACACACAGAGGGGTGCGACGGGGACCCCAGCACCGGGGGGTGGGGAACACACAGAGGGGCGCGACGGGGACCCCAGCACCAGGGGGGAGGGGAACACACAGAGGGGTGCGACGGGGACCCCAGCACCGGGGGGTGGGGAGGGGAACACAGAGGGGCACGATGGGGACCCCAGCACCGTGGGGGAGGGGGACACACAGAGGGGCGCGACGGGGACCCCAGCACCGGGGGGGTGGGGAGGGGAACACACAGAGGGGCGCGACGGGGACCCCAGCACCGGGGGGGAGGGGAACACACAGAGGGGTGCGACGGGGACCCCAGCACCGGGGGGTGGGGAACACACAGAGGGGTGCGACGGGGACCCCAGCACCGGGGGGTGGGGAACACACAGAGGGGCGCGACGGGGGACCCCAGCACCAGGGGGGAGGGGAACACACAGAGGGGTGCGATGGGGACCCCAGCACCGAGGGGTGGGGGGGGAACACACAGAGGGGCGTGACGGGGACCCCAGCACCGGCTGGGGGGGGAACACAGAGGGGGGACCCCAGCACCGGGGGGGTGGGGAACACACAGAGGGGCACGACGGGGACCCCAGCACCGTCACCACACTCACCCGTCGGCTCAAAGAGCTGCGCCGGAGTCACCCGCTCGGAGAAACCAATCTGTGCCACGTCGTCACCCACGGGCTCCAGCTGGGGGGGGGGCTGGCCGGGACCCTCGGGGGGCTCGTGCCCCACCAGCCGCTCAGGCCAGTCGGGCGCTGGCTCAAAGCGCTGCAGCTCCCGCTGCCCGTGCGGGCTCCAGTCCCCACAGTTGCAGAGGGCGCAGCGACGGGCTGGCGGGCTGGGGAAACACGGGGTGGGGAGGTCAGGGATGCTCAGGACACCCCCACCCCCACTTCACGCCACCTCCCATCCCCACCCCCACCCCAGCCCCCCCATCCTCACCTGCCAGCCTGGGGAGGTCCCTTCGTGTCTGTGCTCTCTGGCTCCGGCCCCGCGGAGGCTCCTTCGGGGGGTTTCAGGGGGTCTCCCTCCGCGCTGCCCATCTCCTCCGAGGCCACGGCCCCATCGGCTGCCGGGAGAGCGGGTGTCAGCCACCGTGGGAGGGGGAGGTGACAAGAACGGGTGCCGTGCCTGTGCCCCCCCACCCCCAGCCCCCTGCCCCGGGCTCACCTGGCGCGTCCGCGTCCTTCTCCTCGCTGGGCAGCTTCTGTTCATCCATCCTGCCTCCGGCGTCCCTCGGGGGAGGCCCGCGGCTGCGAGGGGGCGAGAGCCATCAGCACGGGGGTAAAGGGACCCACAGCCCCCCCCCCCCGCCCCAAGACCACCCCCACCACCACCCAAGGAACAGGGCAGCCCCCTCCAGTTCCGTTTCCCCCCCCCCAGGGCAAGTTTGTGGGGTCTCAACCTGGTGGAAGTGACCCCCCACACACACACATGCTGCACATCCCGGTTCCCCGGGGGTCCGGGAGACCCTGTGCCCCACCTTGGGGACAGTTCCTCACCAGAACCCCACGACCCCCCAGGTGCCCCCCACCCCCCAGCATATCTAGGGCAGCCCAGTCCCCACCAGCAAAGCCACAGGGGGGGGGGGCTGAGGGTGCATGACCTCGATTAAACCCAGGCCGGTGGGGGGGGGGGGGGGGTTGTCAACCTCAGCTCCACTGCACACTGGCACCCCGGGGGGTCACCGGGACCCCCGAGAAGCCACCCAGACACCCACCGCCCCCCAGCAGAAGCAGCATCGCATCCAGCAGCTGGGGGAAGCACCCTCAGTGAAGCTGGGACCCCCCCCCCCCCAAGTGCCTCCCAGGTGGGATTTGGGGGGCAGCGATAAAGCGGGGTGCCCAGGTCCCCCCTGCCGGTCCTGCCCGTGCCTCAGTTTCCCCAGGCACAGCGTCAAAGCCATGCGGTGCCTGTGGGGGGGGGGGGGTGGTGGTCCCAGGGGAAGGGTCACCCCCCCAACACCACGACTAAAGCTGGGGGAGGGCCACGGCCCCACCCACAGCCACCCCCTCCCACCGGTATGTCACACGCACCCCAAAAACCCGGGGGGGACCCAAGCGGCTGCGGGGGGGGAGGGGGCAGCAAAGGAGACCCCAAAGTACAAGCCACGCGCAGGAAGAGGGGGCCTGGGCTGCACCCGGGGGGGCACGACTCTCCCCCCTCCCCCCCCGAAATCACAGGGGGCTGGGGGGGGTCGCACTGGGGCAGCCCCCGACCCCCCAAAACCCCACCTTGCCCCCCCAGGACGGTGCGGGGGAGGGGGGGAGTCGCGGAAGGAGCCCCGGGCCGGGCGCGGAGCCGTTGGGGAGGGTCCCGGCCCGGGGGCGGATACGGGCCCCCCCCCCCCCTCCCCCAGCAAACCGCCTCCGGTTCCCCGGTGATCCCGGGGGGATTAGGGCCGCCCCGGAGCGGCTGCGCCCTCCCCGGAAGGGCCCCGGCGTGCACCGGGACCGGGGGGTGGGGGGGGGTCGACGGAGGGGCCCTGCCCGCGCCCCCGGGGGGGCTGAAGCACCGCGCGGGGACCCCCCCCTCCTCCCCGGTGCCCCCGAGCCGCGCTCCCCCCGCTCCTTCCCCGGTGCGACCGGGGGGGGCCGAGCCAGCCAGGCCCGCCGCGGCCTACCCGGCCACCGGCACCGGGGCCCCGGAGCGCCGGGCCCGGCCGTACCTCCCCGCTCAGGCGGCGGCCCGGGCCCCGCCGTCTCCCGCGGTCGGGGAGAACCCCCGGTAACGGCAGCGGACACAAAGGGAACCGGGGGGGCCGCGCTCCGGGCCCGGCCGCCGGGGAGGCCTAGCCGGGAGGAGGCGGCGGCGGCGGCGCGGCCCGGCCCGGCGCGGCGGAGGCGGTGCGGCCTGGGGCCGAACGTGGAGCCTCTCCCTTCCGGGGCCTCAGGGCCCGGGCCCGAAGGCGCGGGAGCCCCGGTAGAGCCACCCCCCACCCGCCGCCCGGTTCTTACCCCCCGCGGCCGCCCTACGCCGACGGGCCTCGGGGCGCGGGGCGGACGGTGCTCCCCGGCGCGGCCATTTCCAGAGGAAAGTAGGTCCCGCCGCCCGCCCCCCGCCCCGCCCCGCCCGCCCCCGCCCGCCCCGCCGGGGCCGCCGCGCTGCGCCCTGGGGGCCGCGGCCGGGGGGCGCCGCGCCCGCACTACTTGGCGGCGGGGGCTCGGGCGGAGGGAGACGGTGCGCGGCGGGCGCTGCGGCGGCGGGGGGTGTGACGGCGCGGGCCGCAGCGCACGCTGCCGGGAGGGATCCTTCCGCGACGCTTAACCCCGCCGGCGCCGGGGCGGGCGGCGCGCACGTGGGCACGGCGGGGCGGCACCGGGCAGCGGCCCTGGCTCCGCCCCGGCACCGGAGCGGCCCCGCTGGGGACGCGGCTGGCCCTGGGTGACCGTTCCGTACCCCGGTTCCGGGCTGTTCCCGGTTCTGACTCCAGCTTTTAGTCCCCGAGCGTACGGGAACGGGAGCCCCCACGGTCCTGCCCCACGCGTGGGGGAAGCGGTAAGGACCGGGGGTTACTCCCGAATACCGGGCAGGCGGGGCCATATGCACACGGGAAGCCCCTCACCCGCTCTATGCCCCGTGGACCCCCAGCCCGCATCGCGGGGGGGGACGGGAAACGACCACCCCCCCCGAGCAGCAGCTCCCCCCCCCCCGGTCCCAAAGGGGGACCCCCGGTAGGCACCGGCCAGCTCCCGGGCAGGGAGAGGACAGGTACAGAGCGGGCAAGGCTCCCCCCCGGGATCCTGAGCCCCCCCCCCAGACCCGAGGGGGGGGATATGGGGGGCACAGACCCCCGCTAACCCCTCAGGCTGCAACATGCCAGCCCCAGCGCCCACTCCCCTCGGTGCCCCAACACTGACCGTGGGGGGGGGAGGGGGCACGGAGCAACCCCCCCCCCCCCGCACCCCACTTCCCTTTTCAGCAGCTCCCCACTCTGCTCCAACAGCGTAATTAGGTAATTAGCAGTAATTAGCCTGACTGGGTGGAGATAAGCCACATGGGGAACCACAGCCAGGCTAGGCACCCCAGAGCCCCCCCACGCTCACCCAGTCCAGCGTTTGGTTTTGGGGGAAGGGGAACAGGGCTGCAGGCCCCCCCCCCCAGGGGGGCAGTGATGGCCCAGGGTGCCCAGCCCCATGGTGAGGGGGTGGGTTTTGGGGGGCTGGGGGGGGGAACAGGGCTGCAGACCCCCCCCCCCGGGGGGGCGGTGATGGCCCAGGGTGCCCAGCCCCATGGTGAGGGGGTGGGTTTTGGGGGGCTGGGGGGGGAACAGGGCTGCAGACCCCCCCCCCAGGGGGGCAGTGATGGCCCAGGGTGCCCAGCCCCATGGTGAGGGGGTGGGTTTTGGGGGGCTGGGGGGGGGGGAACAAGGCTGCAGACCCCCCCCCCCAGGGGGGCAGTGATGGCCCAGGGTGCCCAGCCCCATGGTGAGGGGGGGTCTGCCCCACAATGGGTTTTGGGGGGCTGAGGGGGGGGAGGGGAACAGGGCTGCAGACCCCCCCCCAGAGGGGCAGTGATGGCCCAGGGTGCCCAGCCCCATAGCAGGAATAGGGGGGGCTCTGCCCCACAGCGCCTCCAAGGTTGGGGGGATCCCCACAAGCTGCCTCACCCCCACCCCCACCCCCCATGGGGAGCAGCCCCCCCCAGGCTGGGGTCTGAGGGGGGGGGGTCAGACACAAAACAACGTTTAATTAATTGTTCCAGCCCCACAGCCCCCACACCCACAAGCGGCGGCTGCCAGCAGGGCACAGCCCCACACTGGGAACAAACCCCCACATCCAGCCCTGGCCCCCCATAACTGGGGGGGGGGGGGGGGGGAGGGAACAGCCCCTGTGTGTCCTTGTGCGTGGCAGGGGGGGGGCATAGCAGCTCTAAAGGGGGTGCTCCCCACCTGGGATGGGACCCCTGCCCCACTCCCAGCCCCCTGTGAGCCCCACGGCCAGTGCAAAGTGCGATGTCCCATACAACAGTGGGACCACGTGATCTTGGCCCCATCCCCCCTCCCCCCCCCCAAAGCCACCATTGTGGTCTGGGGGAAGGTCCCATGGGGGGGGCTGCCCCATCTTGGGGTGGGGGGGGGCTGCCCCATCCCGGGCTCACATCAGGCAGCAGCCGGTGGATCTCCCGTAGGAATTGTCCACCCGGTCGATCTCCTCGATGATCTTTGTGAAGATCGCCTGGGTCACCTGAGGACAAGGGGATGTCAGCAGCCTGGGGGGGGCCTCGCTCCCACCTCTGGGGGGGGTGAGGGGGGGTGGTACATCACCCTGCCCCACACCTGGTTCTCCTTGGCCGAGGACTCGAGGAAGATGGCCCCCCACGACCCCGCCAGCTTCTTCCCTTCATCCGTCTTCACCTCCCGGCTGGAGACAGAGGACAGGCAGGATGGACCCCCCGGGTCCTTAGGGAAATTTGGGGAGGGGGGGACACAGCACCCCCAGAACCCTCCTTACCTCTGCAGGGACAAGTCCGCCTTGTTGCCCACCAGCACCACGGGCATGCTGTGGCCACAGGGTGGGTGAGGGTCTGGGTGCCCCCACACACACACACACACACCCCGGGCACCCCCCTCCCCAGGGGGGGACAGCACCTACTGTGTCTTCCCCCGGCTCTCGTACAGCTTGTTGTGAAGGGTCTTCACCACCTGGAAGCTGTGGGGAGAATTGGGGGGGGGGGGGTGTCTGGGCACTGCCCACTCCCCATCAGGGTGAGGGTCCGTCCCCCCCCCCCAGGGACCCCTCCCCAGCCCCGAGAACCCCTCACCTCCGCAGGGATGTCACCGAGTACAGGACGTAGCCGTGGATGCTGATGACAAAGGAGTGGGGCAGGATGGTGTATTCGTCCTGGGGAGGGCAGGACCGGTGCCGGGGGGGGCTCTGGGGCCAGCAGCCCCTCGCCCCCCTCCCCCCCTTCCTCCAGCCCCCCCACCCCACCCCAGGACCTGCCCTTGGTGTTACCTGCCCAGCCGTGTCCACCAGCTGGAGCTGGAACTCATCCTTGCCCACCACCACCATCTTGTTGTAGGCTGTAGAGGTGACACCAGGTTAATGGGGCTGCCTGGGACCCCCGGGACACCCCCCCCCATACCCCCACCCCCCCAGGGGTGCCTCAGCCCCCCCCCAGCACAAGGTTTTGGGGTACAGCCCTGAAGTGGGGATATGTCTGTCCTCACTCGTGGTCCCATGGAAGCTGTAGGAAGGGGGACCCCGGGCAGGCAGCTTCGCCCCCACCCCCCCCCCACCTACCTCCCAGCCCCCCCACTCACACCCACCCACGGCGTGGGACTTACTGCTCTCCACCGTGGGCTCGTAGCACTCCACGAACTTCCCCTCCACGAACTGGTGAGCCAGGGAGGTTTTCCCTGGAGGAGGGGGGGGGAAGTACAGGGATGGGGGGGGGGGGAAGGGGGAGAGGGGCAGCACAGCGCTGGGGGAGGAGGGGGGGGCAGCATCACCTCGGGGTAGGGGAATGGGCCCAATGGAGGGAGAGGAACCGGCTCGCTGCCCCTGCACCCAGCCCCCACCCCCGGGGGTCGTTCCAGGGGGCACGGCCCCACGGTGATGGGGGCTCCGAGGGGGGGTGGGGGGGTGGGGGGGTCCAGGATGAGCACGACCCCACAGACCCCACCTGGGCTGGGGACCCCCTGTGCTAAGCCCACAGCGGCGGGAAGCACCCACGAGGGGCCCGGGTCGGGAGAGGGGGGGGGAGGGGGGGGGGCAGCCCCCTCCCCCCAAAGCCACATGGGGCAGAGGGCACGGCCCCTTCCCACGCTGCCCCACCGCGAGAACCACCCCCCCCGGCACTGACCCACGGCGCGGTACCCGAGGATGAGCACTTTCCAGTGGCGCACCAGTGGCATGGCCCACGCCACGGGGGGGGGGGGGGGGGGCGGTGCGGGCGGGCGCGGCACACGGCGCTATAAACCGCCCGCTGCGCCGGGGGGGGCGGTGCCGCCGCCACTACACCGGGCGGCTCACGTGACCACAACACCGCCCGCCCGCCCGCTCTCATTGGTCACGCCGCGGAGCCGGGGGCGGGGCTAAGACGCGGCGCAGGCGCGCTGGCCGCCGGGGTTCCATTCATGAAAACGGAGGGAATGGCCGGGGGCCACGTGGTGGCCGCACAGCTGAGCGGGTGGTTGGGGGGAGCGCCCGCCTCCTGCCCCCGCCCCGGGACCCTCGGGAGCACCCGCACCCACCTCCTGCCCCCCGAGATCCCGGCCCTAGGGATCCCGAGGGACCCCCAGAAGCCCAGCCACCCCCAGCCCCCCGGCATGCCCAGCCCTGCACGGGACCCACAGCCCCCCGAGATGCTCAGCCCCAGGGACCCCCAGCCCCCCAAAGGACCCTCAGTTAGTTCCCCCAGGGGTACCCCAGCCCCATGGCACCCTCAGAACCTCAGGTATCCACAGCCCCCTGATATGCCCAGCCCCAGGGACCCCCAGCCCCCCAAAGGACCCTCAGTTAGTTCCCCCAGGGGTACCCCAGCCCCATGGCACCCCCAGAACTTCAGGCATCCCCAGCCCCCCGGTATGCCCAGCCACAGGGACCCCACCAGCCCCTGGGATACCCAGCCCCCCAAAGGACCCACAGCCCCCTGGGATGCCCAGACCCAAGGACCCTCAGAACCCCAAGATGCCCAGCCACAGGGACCCCCTAGGCCCCGGGATTCCCAGCCACAGGGACCCCAGTACCCCCAAGGGGACCCCAGACTCCAGTATGCCCAGCCACAGGGACTTCACGGCCCCCCAAGAGACCCACAGCTCCCCGGGATTCCCATCCACAGAGACCCCAGCACCCCCAAGGGTACCCCAGACCCCGGTATGACCAGCCCCCAGTATGCCCAGCCCCCCAGGAGCCCCCAGCTTCCCAGCCCCCCTAGGACACCTTTGATCAGCCCCCGCTCCCAGCCACAGCTTCCGTAGGGCCATAGAGTCTCTTTATTTACCCAAACAATTAAATAGTAGTATTTCTTTTTTTTTCTTTTTTTTTCTTTTTTTTTTTAAACAGAAGTGGTTAAAAGCAGGCTGGCCCCCTGCCCCACAGGGTGGGCCCCGCTGCCAGGGCGGGCGGGCAGGCAGGGGGAACATTTATATTATCATTTATAAATAGAAAAATAAAACTCTCAAGCAGGGCGGGTTAGCAGTTAGCATGGTTAAAGCCGGACCTGGCGCAGGGTGCCGGGGACAGGGACACCACGGGTGACAGAGGGACAGACCCAAGAACTGCTGCCAGATGCTCAGTGTTGGGCTCATTCAGCATCCCCAGGGCTGGATTTGGCCCCGGGGCAGGGTCCGAGGGTACCCAGGCTCGGCTCGACAGGCAGCAACCCCAGCCCCAGCGGTTAATAAAGCAATAAATACAGGGGGAGCACCTGGGGGTCCGGGGCGCGGGGGTCCGGCCAGGCACCCAGCAGTGCTGCAGGGGGGGGCTCTGGGGCACAGGAGGGAGCTGCACCCAGGTCCCCTGGGCCACCCCGCAACACCCATCCCAGGGACCCCTGTCCCCACCACCCCCACGTCCCCAGGCAGCGCTGAGCCCTGCAGGGCCAGGGTGCCCCTGTCCCTCCTCCCTGGGTCCATGGGGGGCCCAGGGCTGGAACCCCTGGCTTCCAGTGTGTGGCATGATCTGCAGTGCGGTGGCTGGGGGGGCTGGGGACCCCTACACCTGCAGGGCCTCGTGGCCCAGCACCCCCCCAGCCAGCCGGTAGAGCAGGCGGGAGTACCAGTGCATGCCCGCCTCCGGTGCCGTCCCGTTGCCTGCATCAGCGCGGACCGGCAGCAGCGAGAGGAGCCCATGGAAGAGACGGAGGGGAGCGAAAGCGCGGTGAGCCCAGCGGTGGCTTTCCAAGACGGCGTAGCAGGATGCCAGCACCCCATTGACCAACAAGGTCCCGTGGGAGGTGAGGGGGGCAAAGACCCCCACCCCATCCTCCCGTGACACCCGTAGCACCCGTGCGGGGCGTAGCCCTTGCCCGCCAGCCCCGTGGGCCAGCACCGCATCACCCGGTCGCACACGGCGGGCGAAGACGGGCAAGAAAGCACCGGTGCCGTTGGCCACCCCCCGAGCCGCGAAGACCAGGTGGGATGGAGTAAGGAGCAACCGGCGTGCCGGGCTGGCCGTCTCGATGGCCACGAAGGATGCGCGTTGACTAAGGTCACGGTCAAGGAAGAGCAGCACCTCGGTGGGTACCAGGCGCCCACCCGGCTCTGCACCCAGCACCCAGTCACCCCGGCGCAGGTCAGCCAGACCCCGGCGCTCGCCGCTCTGCAGCATCACGGTGGCGTGGCCGGGGAAGCAGCCGCCGGTGCGGACAGCCAGAGAGTTATCTGGGTAGATGGAGAAAGTTGTGGGTCCCCTGGCCCTGCCTGTCACCCCCAAATGGATCCACCCCCCCACCCAAGCCCCCAAACCACCCCCGGAACAAAGCCGGTATTTTCCAAAGCCCTCCCCCCCCCCCCCCACCAGTTCCTGTGCGTGGCTCCTGGGGAGGCCGGGTGCTGCAGGGCCCCTTTGTCCACCCCGCACTGACGCCCTTTGTTCAGTTTGTTCAGGGCTGGGGACGGTGACATTTACGGCCACTTTCACTTTCTGTCGATTGCCACTTTTGGGCTGGCCGGGGGCTGCTGGACGGAGCGGCTATGGGGCTGGGGGCTGCGAGGTGGGGGCCACAACCCTCCCCGTGCTCCACACCGTGAGCTGAACCGTAAAAGTGGCTCCGGCTGGGCAAAATGTGGAGGAAAAAGTGGGTTTTTTCCCCAGTTTGGTGTCTGGAAAGTCTGGGGGGAACTGGGCTGGGGGCAAACATGGGCTGAACCCACTGGGGCCAGACACCGGCCGGAGCAGGGCTGCATCCCACGTGGATCTGGGAAGCCAAAGGGGTGTGGAGGGGGCTGCAGGGCTGTGGGCTGGGAAGCTACAGGAGCAGAGGGGGCTGCAGGGCTGGGATGCTACGGGAGTGGAGGGGGCTGCGGGGGGCTGGGCTGGGATGCTTATGGGAGCAGAAGGGGCTATGGGCTGGGATGCTATGGGAGTGGAGGGGGCTGTGGGCTGGGATGGTTACAGGAGCTGAGGGGGCTGTGGGCTGGGATGCTATGGGAGCAGAGGGGGCTGTGGGCTGGGACGGTTACAGGAGCTGATGGGGCTGGGGGCTGGGACGGTTACG
The DNA here is from genome assembly GCF_017639655.2 of Falco naumanni. NCBI lineage: Eukaryota > Metazoa > Chordata > Aves > Falconiformes > Falconidae > Falco > Falco naumanni. Next base: position 4,140,757 of record NC_054073.1, on the reverse strand, counting down.
GGAGCAGAGGGGGCTGCAGGGCTGTGGTCTGGGATGCTATGGGAGCAAAGGGGGCTGTGGGATGGGATGCTACAGGAGTAGAGGGGGCTGCAGGGCTGTGAGCTGGGATGTTTATGGGTTTTGCAGCCCCCTGCCCTGGCAGCAGCCCCCCGGTGCGTGGTACCTGCTTTGACAGAGACGTGGATGTGCGCCTTGGACTCGTAGTAGACCCAGTCGAAGCCGGCCTCCACGGCCAGGCGGGCCAGCATGCCGTACTTGTGGCGGTCACGGTCCGAGGTGGTGATGTCCAGCGCCCGGCCCTCGTAGTGCAGCGAGTCAGGGAGGTGGTGGCCGTCCTCGTCCCAGCCCTCCGTCACCCGCAGCTTCACCCCCGGCCACATGTTCATCACCGCAATGGCCAGCGAGTTCACCCGCTCCTTGCAGCGCTGGGGAGGGGACCGGCACCGGTGTCACCCCCAACCAAGGGGGTGCCCCAGTCCTGGTGGTACCCCTGTCCCCAGGGGACCCCGGTCCCAGCCCCCAGCCGTGGGGGACCCCAGTCCTGGTGTCATCCCTGTTCCCAGGGGATCCCGGTCCCAGCCCCCAACGGGGGGGTGCCCCAGTCCTGGTGGCACCCCTGTCCCCAGGGGACCCTGGTCTCAGTCCAGGATGGCCCCCCCAGTCCTGGTTGTGCTCTTGTCCCCGGGGGACCCTGGTCCCAGCCCCGGGGGGATCCCAGTCCTGGGGTGCCCCAGTCCTGGTGGTGCCCCTGTCCCCGGGGAACTCTGGTCCCAGCCCCGGATGGCCCCCCCAGTCCTGGTTGTGCCCCTGTCCCCAGGGACCCCAGTCCAAGCCCCAGGGGATCCTGGTCCCCAGAGTGCCCCGGTCCTGGTGGCACCCCTGTCCCCAGGTTCCAGCCCCGGGGGGTGCCCTGATCCTGGTGACAATCCTATCCCCGGGGGTCCCCAGTCCAAGGGCACAGCGCTAGCTCCCGGGGGAGCCCAGTCCTGGGGTGCCCCGGTCCTGGTGGTGCCCCTGTCCCCGGGGGACCCCAGTCCCCTCCCCAGTGGTCTTGTGCACAGATGGACACTGGGCCTGCATGGGGCTTGGGGGGAGCCCAAAGGGGCTGCTGGGGCGGGGGCAGATGGGGTGTCCCCCCCTGGTGCAGAGCCCGGCTGAGCTGCCCCCGCCCCGCCTGGGCACAGGTTGAACGTTAACGTGCCCCGGGGTCCCGTGGTGGAGCCGCCCCTCAGTGCGGGCGGCCAGGCAGAACGGGCAGGGGACCGGGACGGTGTCACCTTCCCCACGGCCACGACCATGACTGATTAACCCGGCGGGGGGGCTGTGGGGCAGAGCTGGGGGTACAGCTGACCCTGAACTACAGCTGAGTCCCCGAGTGGCACCGCGGGGGGGGGGGCTCAGCACCGGCAAGGTGGGGAGCCGGGTCTGGGGGGCAGCAAAGCGGGGTCCTGGGACTCCAGTGCTGAGAGCCGAGGGGGGTGCTGGCTGATTTTGGGGTTCCCATTAGCAGCGGCAGCACCGACGTGGGGTGCAGGGCTGGGAGCTGCCCCCGGTCCCTCCTCCCCCGGGCAGCCGGTGAGGTCACAGCGTCCCCCCGTGCCCCGGTGCCCTCCGCTCCCCCGTCCAACAAAGCCGCTCCCGGGAGCGTGGGGCCGCGGGGGCTGGAGTGCGGGGAGCGGGCCCGGGGCGGCCCGGCCCGGGGGGGCGGCAGCGGCGGGGGGGCAGGAATGTACCCGGCCCGGCCCGGCCCGGCCCGGCGACAATAGGCGCCTTCCAGCCCGGCGCTGACCTCAGGCCCCGGGAATGCCGGCACGGCCACAAAGGGCCCTTTCAGCCGCCCGCACCCCGGGCCGGCTCCGCGCCCGCGGCCCCCGCCGCCCCGGCCCCGCCGCCCCCCGCCGCCCCGGCCCGCGGGAGCCGCCGGCGCCTCCTGGACCACTCGCAGCATCCCCCGTCGCCGTGGCAACCGCGCAGCCGCCCCTCGCCATGGCAACCGCGAGCATCCCGGCGGGGGAGCGAAGCGACTCGGCCTCCCGCCGCCCCGGATACCCCACCCCGGGGACACGGGTGCTGGGGCCGCCCCCTCCCCGCTGTCCCGCCCCGGTCCCCCGTGCCCCTGTCAGCGGCCGCCCCCCGCCCCGTGAATCCTCGACGGCGGGTCCCTAATGCCCCCACGCGGCGTGACCGCCCCGTCCCGGGGCTCCGGTGCTGCCGCCAAGGGCCGGGAACCGGGGCGAGGCACCGGGGGGGGGGGGCCCCGGCGCCCCGGGAGGCTCCGTGCGCCCGGGGAAGGTCCGTGCCCCCCGGAAAGGGTCCGTGCGCCCCCCGGGGAAGGTCGGTGCCCCCCGGGGAGGGTCAGTGCGCCCCAGGAAGGGTCCGTGCCCCTCGGGGGGGGTCCGTGCCCCCCGGGAAGGGTCGCTGTGCCCCAGGAAGGGTCGGTGCCACCCGGGAAGGTTCCGTGCTCCCCGGAGAGGGTCGGTGCCGCCCGGGGAAGGTTCAATGCGCCCCGGGGAGAGTCACTGCGCTCCCGCCCACCCCCCCCACCCCCACCCCCCCCGCCGCCCCCGCGTGCCCGTGCCCCTGGGAGCGAGGCCGGGCCGGGCGCAGCCCCCACCTCGGTCATGAGCCGGTCCGCCCCCGTGTTCTCCTCGTCCTTGAAGATGATGTCGGGGTTGTAGTTGGGCACCAGGTCCCTGAAGCGCTCCGAGCCCCGCAGCACTTTGCCCTCCGCCTTCCCGCTCGCCCCCAGCGTCTGCTCGGGCACGTTGGGCACGAACTGCTTGTAAAGCAGCGGCGAGAGCTGCCGCCGCCCCAGCCGCCGCCGCCCCACCGGGCCCCGGCCAGGCCCGCAGCCCAGCACCGGGGCGGCCAGCAGGCAAGCGGCGAGGCCGAGCAGGCCGAGGGCGAGCGGGTTCCGCCGGGGCATCCCGGTGGCCGGGCCCCGCTGCCTCCGCGGGCCCCGCTCAGTCGCCGGGGGCACGGGCGGCCGGGGCGGGCATGGTCCCGGTGCGGCGGCACCGAGGCTTTTAGAGGGTCGCGGTGCCAGGGGCGGGTCGGCGCCGTTTCCTTCTCACACCCACGGTCCCGTCGCCGCTGCGGGATCCGCGGCCGCCCGGGACGACTGACCACCCCCCCGCCCCCCCCCCCGCCGGTGCCGCCACCCACTCGGAGCGCAGCGCCCGGGCACCGGGACGGCGCCCCCCCCGCCGCCGGCTCTGCGCCCACGGGCTCGGCACCCCCTTGCCTGGCGCTGCACCCCCGACACCGGGGACCCTCGACACAGCCCGAGCCTCGGGGAAAGCCCTCCCACCGCCACCGGGCACCGGCTACCCGCTCCCGGCGCTTCTCCGGGACTGGCACCGGGCAGCCGGTTCCTGGCGCTTTCCCGGCACCGGGAACAGGTACCCGCCTCCCAGCACTGCCCCTGCACCGGGACCCGGGACCCGCCTCCCGGCACTGACCCGGCTCCGGGACCGGGACCTGACCCCGAGCCCGCCCCGCCTCCGCGTCTGAACCCTGCGCTCCGGTACCGGTTCCTCTCCCCGGCTCCCCGCAACGCGCTCCGGTACCGGAGACCCCTTATTCCGGTCCTAATGCCGCTCTTCTGGTCCCGAGACCTCTCCTCTCTCCTGTCACCGCCTCTCGGGACCGGGGACCCCCCTCCCTCCTGGCGCCGGCCCCGGTCCGGGCTCCTTTTTTCCTTCCGCTGCCCCTGGCACCGGGGATTCCCGTTATCCTACCGCTGTGCCGCCGGTACCGGCACCTGCTCCGTCCCCAGGAACAACCCCGCTCCCGGGCCCCGCTTCCTGGCGCTACCCCGGGTCCCTCTGTTCGGTCCGACCCCCGGTACCGGTACCCGCTCCTGGCCCAGCCCCCGGTGTGGGCCCCCCGGGGTGCCCGGTCGGCACCGTGCGCTGCCCGCAGCCGCCCCCGCCCGGGCTGCCCCCACCTGCGGCCGCTCAGCTCCGGTACTGGGCAGCCCCGCCGGGCCCCGCCTCGGACCCGGCCCCCCGGGAGCGGCGGCAGCGGCGGCCACATCCCCCGGGGCCGCCCCCGCCGGGGCCCCGCCGCGCTGCCCTGCCCCGAACGGCCCCCCCGCGCCCCGGGACAGCGGCACCCCGGGGACCGGGGACCACCGGGAATAGGGGCGCCACCAGGACCGGGGGGGCCGTCCAGGACTGGGAGCGGGGACAGGGGTGCCACCAGGACCGGGGCACCTCCCTGGGGCTGGGACCGGAGACCCCCGGGGACAGGGGTGCCATCAGGACAGGGGCACCCCCCCGGGGCTGGGGCTGGGGACAGTCGGGGCGCCAACAGGACCGGGGCACCCCCCCGGGGCTGGGACCGGGGTCCCCCAGGTGCCACCAGGACCGAGGCACCCCCCCGAGGCTGGGACAGGGGTCCCCTGGGGACAGGGGCGCCACCAGGACCGGGCACCCCAGGACCGGGCCCCCCCCGGGGCTGACACTGTGCCCTCCCCCAGCACCCCCACAACTCCCGACGAAGCACCCAAGGGTGCTGAGTGCCCCAGCGAGGGCAGGAGACAGCAGAGGGGTGGCGTAGGGTTGGGAGCGGATCGGGGGTGTGTGTGGAGGGGTGTCGCCCCCCCCACGCCCCCTCTCCCAGCCCCGGTGCCAGCCCGGGGTGACTGGGAGGGGAGCAGGTCGCGGGGAAATCGCGGGCACCGATGGCCTCATTTCCTGCAATATAAACCAGGCTTCCTGCGCTTCCTGCTCGGCCCCGGCCGGGGGGGGGGGGGGGGGGGGGGGCCCGGGCCCCCCCCCCCCCGCCATAGGGGGGGGGCAGCCTGGCTCAGCCCCAGCCGGGGCAGGATGGGTGGGGGGCCGGTTCCCGGGGCAGTTTCCGCCCTGGCCACAGGTTCCCCCCTTCCCCAGGGGCTGAAGCCCCCCCCCCCCCCCCCCGTGCCCCTCACTGGGGGCGGTGCAGCCCCCCCGCCTGCCCCCCAACACTCCTGGGGTCCCTCAGCCCTTCCTGGAAGAAGCTCATTAGTCCCAGCCAGGAAGAAGGTTAATTATGGCCCCTGGGGACGGAGGAGGGAGGGGGGCAGGATTGCGACCCCCCCCACACCTCGGGCCTGCCTTCGGGGGGAATAACCCCCCCAAGATTCAGGTATTTTTATATAAAAAAGAGATTGTTTATTGCTCTAAACAAGTTCTGTGGTAACAGAGACCCAACGGACCTGTCACACCAAGCTGCCGTAGAGGGGGGGTGCTCATCTCCAGGGCCCCCCAACCCTCCATCCCTGCTTCTCCCTTGGGGACCCCAAAGGCTGTGGGACAACCAGTGCCCCCCAGGAGCCCCAGGGCTGACACAGGGATGGGGTGTGGAGTGACTGCGGGGGGCACGGAGCCCCCACTGTAGTGTCGTGACCGTTCCCGGGGTGGGGGGGGGACAATAAAACCCAAGTGCAGCTCAGGGAGCAGCATCGGGGGTGGGGGGGGGTGGGGGGGGTGGGAATGGGGGACCCAGATGCTCTTGCATGAGGTATGTAAATGGGGGGTGGGGGTGGGAATGGGGAGACTGAGGTATGTAAATGGGGAGGGGGGGTTGGGAAGGGGGGACCCAGATGCTCTTGTATGAGGTATGTAAATGGGGGGGGGGGGGGCTGCAGCCAGCACAGCCCCCGGGGGGACCCTACACCCCAGGGTGGGGGCTGTGATGGGGACACGGCTCAAGGCCAAGGCTCAGTAGCGCAACAGGCTGAGATAGCACTGGGGGGGGGGGGACAGGACCCCCCGCGGGGTCTCAGCTCTCCCTGAGGGGCTCCAATGTCCCTGAAGCACCCAGTGGCCACCCGGGCTGGCTCTGTGGCTGGTGGCCACCTTGGGGGCCACCACGGCGAGGAGGGGCCACGTCGCTGCCCCCCAGCCCTAGCGGGGCTTGCCGAGGGGGGGGAGAGCGCGTCACGGGCAGCGGCAGCTTGTGCAGACCTGGGCAGAGGGAGAGTGTGAGAGCCTGAGGGGGGGGACAGCCGGCACCCCCGTGCCTGTCCCCGTGTCCCCATGTCCCCCTCCTCACCGAGGGCGCGGATGAGCTCGGCCTGGACCCCCCAGGAGACCCTCTTCACCAGGCACAGGGTGGTGAGCCCCGCGAAGCCCATGTTGTAGAGGAAGACGATGTAGAAGTTCCCCAACCAGTTGTAGCGGCCAAAATCCCCCAGGAGGTCAAAACGGGTGATCCCTGTGATGGGGGGGGGGGGGTGTGTGTCTGGTCAGAGCACCCCAATCCTGGGGTCACCCCAGTCCTGGGGTCACCCTAGTTCCCCCCCTCCGGGACTCACCCAGCGTCCTGGAGAAGACTGGGAGGGCTGAGCTGAGCACCAGCAAGGAGACGCAGTTCCCAATGATCTGGCGGGGCAGGAGGGAGAGTTTGGGGGGGTCGGCACTACTGCAGGGCCTGCCCCCCCCCCCTTCAGGCTGGGGAAGGGGCTCTCCAGTGCCAGAAACCCACCAGGGTCCTGCCAGTGCCTGAGGTTGTGCCAGAGGTGGGGGGGACGCGTGGTCCCCTTGCACGGGGACCCCACACAGTGCACAGGGACACACACAACCATGTGGGGACCGGGGGTCCCGCACCCTGAGGGGTCCCAGGAGCCCCCCAGCCCAGTGCTCCCACCTTGGTGAGGGGGGTGTCCTGCCGCTCAGGGAGCAGCCGGGTGAAGAGGGGGGAGCTGTAGAAGCCCACGACGGAGGAGACCATCAGGTAGCTGCGAGGGGTGTTAAGGAGGAGAACGGGGAGGGGGGCTGGGGGTGGGGGGTGGCCCTGGGGACAACGTTGGGGACACGAGTGCCCGCCTGAAGGATACAAGATGAGGACAACCTGCAGGGCAGCTCCGAAGGAACCGAAGATGGAGAAGGAGACCTGGCCCAGACAGGCGTCCTGCCGGGAGAGGAGGAGGAGGGGGGGGCACGTTGAGGGAGGAGTGGTCCCCAGGCCAGCGTGGGACGCGACCCCTCGTTGTCCTGTCCCCCCACCCGGGTACCTGGATGCCCCCGTGGCATCGCGGCATCGTCCAGCAGCAGCTCCAGGACGTGGAAGCAGACGATGAGCACGGAGATGCCCTGGGAGGAGCAGGGAGGCGGTGAGGGCAGCAGGGGGGACCGCACAGGGACGAGCCCCAGCCCCCCCAGAGGTCCAGGGACAAGCCCCAGCCCCCCCCCGGGAGCCCAGGGATTCACCCCAGCCCCCCCGGGAGCCCAGGGATTCACCCCAGCCCCCTCTGGGAGCCAGGGATGCACTCCAGCTCCCCCCCCCCCCGGGAGCCCAGGGACGAGCCCCAGCCCCCCCAGGGAGCCCAGGAATCCACCCCAGTCCCCCCCGGGAGCCCAGGGATTCACCCCAGCCCCCCCGGGAGCCCAGGGACGAGCCCCAGCCCCCCCCAGGGAGCCCAGGGATTCACCCCAGCCCCCCCGGGAGCCCAGGGACGAGCCCCAGCCCCCCCCAGGGAGCCCAGGGATTCACCCCAGCCCCCCCCGGGAGCCCAGGGACGAGCCCCAGCCCCCTCTGGGAGTCCAGGGATGCACTCCAGCCCCCCCCCCCCCGCCCCGGGAGCCCAGGGACAAGCCCCCAGCCCTCCCCAGGGAGCCCAGGGATCCACCCCAGTCCCCTCCGGGAGCCCAGGGACGAGCCCCAGCCCCCCCCCAGGGAGCCCAGGGATCCACCCCAGTCCCCCCCCGGGAGCCCAGGGACGAGCCCCAGCCCCCCCCAGGGAGCCCAGGGATGCACTCCAGCCCCCCCCCCCGGGAGCCCAGGGACGAGCCCCAGACCCCCAGGAGTCCAGGGACGAGCCCCAGCCCTCCCGGGAGCTCAGGGATGCACCCCAGCCCCCCCAGGAGCGCAGGGACACTCACTGTCAGCGCCAGGAGGCCCAGCATGGCCAGGGGGTAGCCCAGGTTCCTCTGCCAGGGTGATGCTCGGTGCCGCAGCTCTGCGGGGAAAGCCATGCCTGGGTGAGAGGGGGGCACGAGCCCCCACCCCAGAGCAGGGGATGGAGGTAGCCCTTGTGGTGGCAGGACAGGGGGTTACAGCCCCCGCCCCCTTTTCACACCCACCCTCCTACGGAACCAGTGGTCCCAGTGCCAAGCTGGAGAGAACCCAGGCGTCCTGCTGGGCTTGCTCCCCCCCCCAAGGCTCCTCACCCAGCTTCCTCCTCTTGCTCCGGATGGCAAAGAATTGCTCCCGCAGCAGCTCCACGTTCAAGTTCAGCCAGCAGGAAGCTCTGCCTGCCAGGGAGGAGATGCCGAGGGGCTCACGGAGGCTGAGGGCTCCAACAGGGGGGGGCAGAGGGGCCCCCCGTCCACCCCGAGCCCCCCCACTCCTGGCTAGTGGCCGTGCCGGGCACCCACCGGAGGAGATTCTGCGGGATACGGCGGCTTCCTCGAGCCTCGCACAGCTCAACTGCTCATCCAGGTCCTCCAGGAGCTGGGGGGATGGGGGGGGAGCCCGTGAGCGTAAATGCGGGGGGGGAACACACACGCAAAAGACACCCTGTGCCCAGGGATGGGAGACCAGGTGGCCTCGGGGACAGCAACCATCCAGGCTGGGGCAGTGGGACCGGTGGGGGACACCTTACCCGAGGTTTCACCAGCAGCTTCCCGGTAACGGTGAACATGGTGGAGAGGCCGAAGGGGGTGCACACTGCGGGGGAAGGAGAGGCTGAGCAGGGGGTACCCCAACATCCTACCCCTCCCTGTGCCCCCAGAAGGGTCCTGGATAGGGGCTGGGGGTCTCAACCCTGCACCGCGACCCCTCCAGACCCCAGCACCATTTGCAGGGAGCAGCCCCCTGCTCCCAGCTGAGCACCCCCGGGGGACGCGCACCCCAGCGCAGGATGGGCCACGGGGCTGGGACACCCTGGGGGAATGTCCCATGACTTACGCAGCAGAAGCAGCACGCCAAAGAGCGAGATGCAGGAGTAGAGGTAGGGCAGGTAGTATTCCCAGAGGTCTGTGGAGACAGCATGGTCAGACCAGCAGCACTGCTCCCTTTCAGCCCCAGGGTCTAATCCTGCCCTGCCAGTGCCAGGAGAGCCCCAGTGCGCCCCAGCAGCACCCACCGTAGAGTGACTGGCGGCTGGCCGCGTCGTTTCCAACGATGGCGGAGGCCACCCACACCATGCCCAGCACCAGCAGCGTCAGCAGCAGCAGCACCACCGACGTCTCGTACACCCTGGCCATGATGCCCTGTAGGAGCAGGGTTAGCGGGGTGCCAGGGACAGGGGGGTAGGGACAGGGGGTGACACCCCCAGGGCCACCTACCTTCTTGGACCCCGCAAAGCCCTCCGACTCAGTGAAGAAGTAAGCGAAGGGCATGAGGAAGACCAGGGACAGATTGGAGAAGAGAAAGATCAAATTCCAGAGGCCTGGAGAGGGGGGATGGCATGGGGTGAGCTTCTGGGGGGGCAACGCTGACCCACAGCCCTCAGGGCACCCCAGGGTCGCCCCCTGCACCCACCGTGGACGAGGGACCCGTTCAGCCACTGGATGTAATAGTTCTGGGGAAAGGAGAGCAGCACCTCGTTGCTGATGATGGAGAAGGGCAGCAGGAGGACAGCACCCAGTGCCACGGCCAGGGTGAAGGTGCACAGCCCCAGTCTGCAGGAGGGATGGGTGTCAGGTCTGGGTCTGGGCCCCCACGGGACCCCCACCCTGCCTGTGGCCACCAGGGTCACGGGTCTCTGGTCACCAGGGTCACGGGTCCCTGTGGGCTGGGGGGACACCGCAGGCAGGGAGCAGGACGGGCAGGAACTTACGCAATCCTGTTGACAGCAGCATCCTCATCATCATGTGCTGCGGGGGGGGAAAAAACCCAAACCAACGGGGCTGGGGGAGGCAGAGCTGCCCGGAGCATCGCTCCCTGCCCATTCCCAAACCTCCCCTCACTCCAAATGCTGCAGAACCACTCTTAGGGGGTCTGGGCTCCCCTCTCGCAGCAGCTGGGGAGATGCCCTGCAGCGACCGATGCCCCAGCAACCCAGGCTGCGGTGGGAGCCGAAAGCGATGGAGGAACAAGCCCCAGGGAGGCTGGATGTGGCTGCCAACGGCCACCCGGCTCCGGCAGCTCTCACCCTCCTCCTACCTGCTGCAAAGTCCGTGTGCTTCTTGAAGTGGGTTATGATGAAGTGGCAGAGGATGTAGAGGCTGGCGAAGAGCAGGGTGCAGATCTGCAGGCAGAGGAGCACGGGCAGCACAAGCAGGCTCAGAGGGCAGCGCTCCTACCCTGGGCAATGCCCCCAGCCCTGCAGCCTGCCAGTTCCACCCTATTTGTTTTTCCACTCCTGGTCCTGGTTACGTTCCGTAGGTGTGCTCGGCCCTGCCTGTACACAGGGGTTGCACCCAGGGCTCACCCATGGGTGCCTATGTGCTGCCACAGGACCAGGGGGACTGACACCGCAGAGGGTGCCCACCCAGCAGCTCCGGGTCAGCCAATGCTGGCAGAGCTGGAAGCTTTGATCCCCTGGGATACTCCCGCACTGCTCGGCCTTCAGCCCTTGCCTCGCTGGCAGCAGCACCCAGCAGAGCCACGGGAACAGCCTTGAGCTGGGTGTCAAGGCCACCCACGGTGTCCCTCCCACCCCCGCCAGCACGCCGCGGTCCAGCCGGAGCAGGCGACGTTCGAGGAACACGGTGACCTTTCATCCCACCGGGTACGCGGCAGGATGGGGAAAGGTCACCCAAACCCGCCACCTTGGCACAGGCGGAGCGGAGCAGCCGCGTCACCTCCCCGCTGCCCAGCCTGGGGGGCTCGGCTGGCTGGGGGTCCCCAGGATCTGCTGGGTGGGGTGGCAGGGAGCTCCGGACCCCCAGAGGGGCAGTGCCCAGCAGGTCCTTCCATTCCTGCCTCTGCCCAGCAGAGGGTCTCAGGCCACAGGTCCCCTCCTGCCACGGGCTGTACCCCCCCCAGCCTGGCCAGGGGACCCCCCAACACCTCCCACACTCAGGGAAGTCAGGCTGAGGGAGCTCCGCACTGGCTGTGCTGAGTCAGAATCTCGCCAGGATGGGTCATGGTGGTGGGCTGGGGACCTCCAGGGCAGAGGTGCTGGGCTCTAGCACCAAACTGGGTTGTGGCAAGGTGGCCCCGGCACTGCTGGTCACAGCCCACTTGGCCACCCTGCACGCAGCATCCCGAAGAGCCCATGGGAGATGCCAGGACCGGGATGCACAGGTAGGGTTGTCCCTATCCCTGAGCCTGTGGCAGTGGGTGCCCTGGCCGGCAGAGTGGGACCAGAGAAGCAGGGACAGGAGCCTGACACGGGTCTGGCCCCGCTCTGACACCCCAGCACCCAGCACCATCCTGCTCACCCAGGGGCTTTTCACTAGGGCAAACAGGGCCCAGCCCTGGGGGTCTGGCACGGTGGGACCCCAATGCTGGGGGGGGGGGGGTAGTCAAGACAGCGCAGGGGCTGGGCCAGCCCCAACAAAGGGGTCAGCACGGCTCAGCCCCGGGACCCCGCTATCTGTGGGGCACACAGCCACCTGCCGCAGCTCTGGCACTGATAAGGGCCGGGCGTGGGGGGCACAGCAGCACCCACAGAGCTACCCCAGGAGATCCCAGCCCTTGCATGGGGGGGTGTGGGGGGTGCGTGCAGGCCCCCAGCCCATCGCTTCCCACCACACCGGGACCCTCCCACCGCCCCACCCCCCGTACTCACGATAGACTCGCGGACCCTCTCGTGGAAGAGCTGTTCCCGCACGGCCAGCACGTCCTGCTCCAGAGGGGCCATGCTGCTGCCAGCATGGCCGGGCTGCGCGGGCCGGGGCTGCCGGGCCGGTACTGCCGGGGGAAGCGCCGAGCCCCGCCGGTTCAAGGCCAAGGCCGCCCGTAGCCCCGCCCCCCGCCGCCAGCCCCGCCCCTGGCGGATGCTACCCGCTACAATGTATCCGCACCGCCGGGGCATGAAAGGGCGCCGCCTCCCCCGCTCATTGGCTGCGGGGTGTGAATGAAGCGCCGCTCATTGGTGGAGGGCGACGCAGAGCGCTGTGATAGGCCAATGGCGCCGCAGCGCTCCCGCCCACCGCTCCCACGGGGGCTGAAGCAGGATTAGAAGCAGGGACAGGATTAATCCCCGGCCCAGGAGCTAATCCCGGGGGGTTAATCCCCGGCGGGGGCGAGGCAAGATGCCCCGAGCTGGGACGACCGAGCACAGCAGCGCCCCTCCCCCCCCCCGGGGCCTACAGCTTAACCCGGGACAGCTCGAGGGTCCCAACAGAGCAGCAGCACCCCAGGTGCCCTGGCAGAGCCCCCCCCCCACACACACACCCCACCCCAGGGATGGGGGCCATCACCATCCCCCCAAGTGCCCAGGGGGAGTGCTGGGCAGAGCCAGCTCCCACCAGGAGCACTGCCATCGTGGCCGTGTCACTGGGCACAGACAATAGGGCCAGTCTGTTCCCATGGGATGGGGCCAGGCGGCCCCGGCACCGACACAGAGGGTTTGTATCAGACACGGTGGCAGCTTCTCTTAAAGCCTTTTATTCACAGACATGGTACAGACACATGGAAAACCGACATGATCACATCAGAGAGCACCAGCCCAGCCAGAGCAGCGCGTCCCTCCAGCCAGGCCCACGGGGCTGAACCCCCCCCCAGTGCACAAGAAAGCCGAAGTGTTTGAAGCAGACATTTGTGGACATGCTACAGCGACAGAAGGAATCCAGTGCTTAGTATTCCTCCCCTTCCTCTTCTCCCTCCCCCTCCACTGAATCCACCCCCACCTCCTCGTAATCCTTCTCCAGGGCAGCCATGTCCTCCCGGGCCTCCGAGAACTCCCCCTCCTCCATGCCCTCCCCCACGTACCAGTGCACGAACGCCCGCTTGGCGTACATCAGGTCAAACTTGTGGTCCAGGCGCGCCCACGCCTCGGCGATGGCCGTCGTGTTGCTCAGCATGCAGACGGCGCGCTGCACCTTGGCCAGGTCCCCCCCGGGGACCACCGTGGGCGGCTGGTAATTGATGCCCACCTTGAAGCCGGTAGGGCACCAGTCCACGAACTGGATGCTACGCTTGGTCTTGATGGTGGCGATGGCGGCGTTGACATCCTTGGGCACCACGTCCCCGCGGTACAGCAGGCAGCACGCCATGTACTTGCCGTGCCGCGGGTCGCACTTCACCATCTGGTTGGCGGGCTCGAAGCAGGCGTTGGTGATCTCGGCCACCGAGAGCTGCTCGTGGTAAGCCTTCTCGGCCGAGATGACGGGGGCGTAGGTGGCCAGCGGGAAGTGGATGCGGGGGTAGGGCACCAGGTTGGTCTGGAATTCCGTCAGGTCGACGTTCAGGGCACCATCAAAGCGCAGCGAGGCCGTGATGGATGACACAATCTGGCTGATGAGGCGGTTGAGGTTGGTGTAGGTGGGCCTCTCGATGTCCAGGTTGCGGCGGCAGATGTCGTAGATGGCCTCGTTGTCCACCATGAAGGCGCAGTCGGAGTGCTCCAGGGTGGTGTGGGTGGTGAGGATGGAGTTGTAGGGCTCCACCACGGCCGTGGAGACTTGTGGGGCCGGGTAGATGGAGAACTCCAGCTTGGACTTCTTGCCGTAGTCGACGGAGAGGCGTTCCATGAGCAGGGAGGTGAAGCCGGAGCCGGTGCCACCCCCAAAGCTGTGGAAGACCAGGAAGCCCTGCAGCCCCGTGCACTGGTCAGCCTGGAGAGAGGGAAGAAACAACAGGACCAATCCATCAATAATTGTCTTTAAGCTGCTATCGAGTTACTCAGGAAGAACAAATATTCACCCCAGGATCTCAGGCCTTTGGGGACACCCATCTGGGGACACTGACAGGGGCAGGTACCAGCCCAAGTGCCCCAGCTCCGCAAGCACCAGCATGACCAACGTTTGGGAATGGGGCTTTTTCCCCCACAGGGATTGGGGGACACTTGGCTAGTTCCTGCTCTGGGAGGTGCCGCTTGCAGCACTGGTGCCCAGCACAACCCAGTCAGCCTGGTTTGGGGAAGAGGAAATTGCACAGGAGCTGGTGCAGCAGGAGTTAACGCAGCTCCTCGTAAGCACTTGGTCAAGAAGGATCAGAGTCCAGATCAAGGAGAGACCTCACATGACCCGCAAAAAGGGATAAAATAAGGTTTTTCCCAAGGGCAGAACAGCCCCAGCCTCCCCCCATGCTCCTGGTGCGTATCCTGGGCTCGGAGCTGCGGTGGGTTTCCAGTCCTGAGGAAGGGGATTCTGCCCGGGAAGAGGGGAAGGGGCTGATCCTGATCTCTACTCGTTGGATCCAGGCATGGTGCAGGGTGCCACAATCTGCACCCAGGCCATGGGGGGCACAGCCTGGCTCCTTGTTATCACCCATGTCCCATCAGAGGGTTCCCTAAAGGATTTTGGGGGGCACAGGTATCACCCAGACTTCGCACCCACCAGCTTGCGGATGCCAAGAGCTGGGGCAGCTGCACCAGTCAAACCAGTGCTGCGCCAGCAGCCAGACTGGGGCTGTGTCACCCCCTGCCTGCCCCAGGCCAGGGGCTTCCCAACCCACGGCGGGGCTGGGACAGGGCTGCGGTCCTGTGTGGGCACTGGGGACAGCCCAGACCCGTCACCCCCACCCCAGGGCAGCCCCACAAAGTGCTGATGGGCTGAGAAGGACCTGCTGAGCACCCCCCCAGGAACACGGGGCTCCCCTTTGTCCCCAGTCCCGGGGGGAGGGGTGCCACCGGCCAGCCCCCCAGGGATGCTCACCAGCTTGCGGATGCGGTCGAGGACCAGGTCGATGATCTCCTTCCCGATGGTGTAGTGCCCACGGGCGTAGTTGTTGGCCGCATCCTCCTTGCCCGTGATCAGCTGCTCGGGGTGGAAGAGCTGCCGGTACGTCCCGGTGCGCACCTCATCTGCGGGGACAGCCCCCCTTCCCGCCGTCAGCGCCCCGCTCACACTGGGACAGCCGCCCCCACCCCAGCATCAGCAGCCCGCTCGCAGCGGGGCAGCCCCCCCCGCATCCCTGCCGCCACTCACCGATCACCGTGGGCTCCAGGTCCACGAAGACGGCGCGGGGCACGTGCTTGCCGGCCCCCGTCTCGCTGAAGAAGGTGTTGAAGGAGTCGTCCCCCCCCGCCGATGGTCTTGTCGCTGGGCATCTGCCCGTCGGGCTGGATGCCGTGCTCCAGGCAGTACAGCTCCCAGCAGGCGTTGCCGATCTGCACGCCCGCTTGGCCCACATGGATGGAGATGCACTCGCGCTGGGGGGGGGGGGGGGGGAGATGATACACAGGGTGGGTGGGTGGGCTAAGGCTCCTTGGAGCCCCCCACCCTACCATGGGTTGTGCTGTGGCTTGGCTTGAGTGGTGGTGGGGCAGCACAGGAGCTAAGCTTGCCCTAGGGGCTGGGGGGGTGGGGTGGGGGGACATTTGGGGGACAGAGCGGAGCTGGGGGGGGGGGGGGGGGGGGGACATGACACATGTCACCCCACAGCTGCCCTCCATCTGCTTCCAAATGGCGCTGGGAGGACATTTTGCCGCCCCACAACAGGGGCAGGGCCAGCCTGCGCTGCAGGAGAAGGAAGAGGAGGAAGCACCAGGCACAGCAGCAGGGACGTGACTGCACCACCCGACCCAAAAATCACCGGGGGAGGGTGGGGGGGGGGGGCTGATGGCGTCACCCCCCCCCCTCCCTCCCTTTGGGCTGGGGGATGGGAAGGGCGGGGGGGGGTCCCTTGTGTGTGTCACCCCCGGATGCAGCACATTCCCAGCCGCACCCTGCACCGCAGCACCTGCTCCCGCACATTCCTCCCGCCCCGGGGGGGATGGGGGGGGCGGGGGGGGGTCTGCAGCAGCCAGGGAGCAGGATTAACCCCACGGAGCAGGTCTCGCGTGGGTGGCAGGAGCAAAGCGGGGCGCTATGGGGGGGTCCGCAGCATCCACGGAGCAGGATTAGCCCCACGGAGCCGATCTCGGATGGGTGGTAGGCGCAAAGTGAGGCGCTATGGGGGGGGGGGGGGGAGGGGAAGGGGGAGCGGGGGGGTCCGCAGCATCCACGGAGCTGGCTGGTCTCGGGTGGGCTGCAGGAGCAAAGCGGGGCGCTATGGGCGGGGGGGGGGAAAGGGGGAGCGGGGAAGAACCGCAGCATCCCAGGAGCAGGTCTCGGGTGGGTGGCAGGAGCAAAGTGGGGCGCTATGGGGGGGGATGGGGGGTCCACAGCATCCACGGAGCAGGATTAGCCCCACGGAGCCGGTCTCGGGTGGGGAGCAGGAGCGAAGCGGGGCGCTGGGGGGGGGCGGGGTGAAGGGGGGTTGGGGGCTTGATCTGTGGGGGGCTGGTACTGCGGGGTGGGGGTTGGGCTATGCCCCCAGGAGGGGAGGTGGGGCTGTGCCCCCGCTCCTCGCTTTCCCGCGCGCGGGAAGGGTAACGGTCGGGGCTGGGCGCCAAAAGCGGGCCAGAGCCCCGCCCCCCGCCGGGGGGTGGGGGGACACCCGGGACCACGTGCTGCCCCCCAAGCGGGGCCGTATATTGCCCCCCCCCCCCCAGGTGCTCTATTTAGCAAGGGCTACCCCCGCAGCTGCCTCTTTAC
Source organism: Falco naumanni (assembly GCF_017639655.2). Taxonomy (NCBI): domain Eukaryota; kingdom Metazoa; phylum Chordata; class Aves; order Falconiformes; family Falconidae; genus Falco; species Falco naumanni. Next base: position 4,124,234 of record NC_054073.1, on the reverse strand, counting down.
CCCCCACTCCCCCCAGCCTCTGCTCTGCGCCCCCCCCGCGCCCCCCCCAGCCCCATCTGCACTTCCCCCCCCCCCCAATCCCCGCTCTACCCTATTACCCCCCCACTCCGCTTCCCCCCTCCCCCCCCCCGGCAGCCTATCTCCCCCCCACCCAGGTCCTCCACAACCCCCCAGCTCTTCCTCCCCCCCGCCCACCCCGCTCCCAGCACCCCCCTATTTTGCAATGCCCCCCTAATTTTGCAGCGCCCCCTTCCCAATTTTACAATGCGCCCCCCCCCCCCTTACCATGGTTGCAGCTCGGTTACTCGTCCCGACAAGCTAGGAATCGACGCAAGTACCAGCCTGCAGCCGCCCCCGGGCGCCCCCCTATATACCGGCCCGGGGGGCGGGCCAGCGCCCACGCTCCCTCTCTATTGGCTGACGCGCCCGCCCGTCCATGCTCTATCACCGCTGATTGGCTGCGACGCGTGGCGCGCCACGCCTCTTCCCCCCCCCCCCGCTGCTATCGGGCGGGCTCTGCGGGGCTTTGGGGGCCCCCCCCCACGGCGCGGGGGGCAGCGCCCGTATTGGGGGGGGGGTACGAAGGGCTCCCTCCTTGCATGGGAGGGGGGGAGCAGCGGGGGTCTGATACCACCACCCTGCCCGGGCGCTCCTCAATGTGCCCCCCCCCCCCCCCCCGCCGCGTTTGCCGCGGCGGGGGGGGGGGGGGGGGGGGCACGGCCACTCCCGCCCCCCCCCGCCCGGTGCGGTTCCGCTGCAGAAGAAAACTGCGACATGGAGGGGGAGCGGCACGTGCTGCCGCGCCCTCCCCGCCCCCCCCCCCCCCCCCCCCCACTCCCCCCGGCATCCCGAGGCTGTTAATCGGCTTCTCCGGCCTCCCGGACACCACCACCCCCCCCCCGCCCCATCTGCACCGACCGCCCCTGCCCATCTGCACCCCAGTGTCCCCCCCCCAGCCCATCTGCAGCCTGGGGACCCCCCCCCAGCATCCTCCCGGCCCATCTGCACCCCAGCCCCCCCCCCCAGCCCATCTGCAGCCTGGGGGACCCCCCCCAGCATCCTCCCGGCCCATCTGCACCCCAGTGTCCCCCCCAGCCCATCTGCAGCCTGGGGACCCCCCCCAGCATCCTCCCGGCCCATCTGCACCCCAGTCCCCCCCCCCCCAGCCCATCTGCAGCCTGGGGACCCCCCCCCCCCCCCCCCCCCAGCATCCTCCCGGTCCGTCTGCCCCCCAGGCTGCCCCCCCCCCCCCAGCTCATCTTCAGGTGGCCCCTCTCAGCCCCAAAATCCTGCCAGGGCGGGGGGGCACCAAGCACTGGGACCCCACTGGATCACCACTGGGGGTGGGGGGGGCAGACCCCCCCCTCACCGCAGTGGGCTTTGTCTCAGCTGAATCTGCAGCACAGTGACCCCGTCTCCCTATGTGACACCCCACCCCCCCCCCCCGGCTGGGTGCGACCCCCCTCACCCACTATGGGGACCACCCCCATGTCTATAAAATACAGGATGAGTTGGGGTCTCGGCGTAGCTCCCTGCCGGGCTGCGAGGCCATGGGGACCCCAGCACTGGGGGCTTTGGGGGGGGGGCCAGCACAACCCCACCCCCCCCCCTTTAATCCTCAGAGCTATTTGCTCCCAATAATCCGCCTTCCTGTTGCGCCCAGACCTTTGCGGACAACCCAGCGGCCCCTTCGGCAGCGGGTACTGCCAGTGCCCCCCCCCCTCCAGTTCTATGTGCCCCTGACCCCCCCCCAGCCCCCCCCCCCCCCCCCCCAGCCTGGCCCACCCTAGGGTGGCAGGCGCAGCCGCCGCAGCTGCATTGCAGCGGGTGACGTGGCTCCCCGCCATTTTGCCTCGCCTGGCCGCCGCATGGCCGCTGCGTGGTGGCCACCGGCCACCTCGTTTCCTTGCCCGCTACCACCGAGGACCCCCCCCTCCTCAATTTTTTTCTAGGGGGGGAGGGGGGGCGGCTTAAGCCCTCGAGACCACCTGAGATCCTCAGCGATGCCAAGGTGGCCACCAGCCTTTGGCAGGGAAAAGCCGCTCCCAGTGCTGCTCATCGCCATACTGGGAGCTGGTGTTGCTGGTGTTGTGGCAGGCGGGGTGGGGGTGGGGGGGTCGCAGGGTGCGGTGTGTCGTCTCCCCCCCCCCCCCCCCCACCGCTGCAGCACCCGCTCGAGTTTCACTCCCTGTTCAACTTCCCCTTCGTTATTTATCCCTGCCTGGAGTCACAGGGGAGTAGCGAGGGGGGGGGACAGCGGGTCTGGCTCCCCCCAGGCGGAGCTGGGGGGGGGGGCGCTGCTACCACTTCCCCTCCCCCACTGACTGGGCCCAGCTTGACCAGCCAGGGCTGCTCTTCCCTGCAAGCGGAGGGGGGGGGGGGGGGCGGGGGGGGGGATGGGGACAGAGGTGCTCCAGGAGACAACAGGGATGGGGGCTGGGGGGGGCCACACACCCCACCGAGCCCTGGACACGCAGCAGGATGAAGGAGCCACTCTCAGCCCCCTGTGCTGGGCAGTAGGACCCCCCCCCCCCCCCATGGGCAATGCAGCCCCTCCCCCAGCACAGCAGGACCCCCCCACCCATAGGCAATGCAGACCTTCCCCTGGCACAGCAGGCAGCAGAGCCACCCCCCCCACGGGCAATGCAGCCCCTCCCCAGCACAGCAGGCAGCAGGACCCCCCCATAGGCAATGCAGCCCCTCCCCAGCACAGCAGGACCCCCCCATGGGCAATGCAGCCCCTCCCCCGGCACAGCAGGCAGTAGGACATCTCCCCCCCCTCCAAGGGCAATGCAGCCCCTCCCCCAGCACGACCCCCCCCACCCAAGGGCAATGCAGCCCCTCCCCAGCACAGCAGGCAGTAGGACCCCTCCCCACCCAAGGGCAATGCGGCCCCTCCCCCAGCACAGCAGGAACCCCCCCACCATGGGCAATGCAGCCCCTCCCCTACCACGACAGGCAGCAGAGCCCACCCCCAGCTTCTGCCAAACTGAGGGGGGGGCTGTCTCAGAGCTCCCCAGGGGGAGTTAAAGCCCCCAGGGTGCTCACTTGGCTCCTGGTTCTCAGAAAACCCAACGCCCCCACCCCCCACCGCACCCCCCAAGTAGGGAGCCAGGGCACAGTGCAGGGGCACACTGAGGGGGACACAGTGACGCTGCCCAGCCCAGGATGGAGAGGGAGGACCACACTGCTGGGGGGAGGGGGGCTGGGATCAGCACGACTCCAGGCACAGGCTGGGGGACCAGGGTGAAGACCCTGGGTGCAGGTGGGGATCCCCAGGACACCACAGACTTGGGGGGGGGAACGACGAGGACACCCAGCGTGGGAGCCCAGGGAGGGACCCAGAGGGACATCGCAGGATGGAGTGAAGACACCAGAGCCGGGGTAAGACAGGGAATGCTTTTTATTCAGACCCACAGGAGAGGACGGGTGGGTCCGTAACAGACTTTTCCACTGAAGCACAGACCACTGAACAGGACAGACCGCGGTGCACACACTGCTACAGACCCCCGGGGTGGGGGTCTTCAACTAGGTTATGTTCCCTGTACGAGCAGCACCCTTGTGAGAGTTTAGTATTCCTCCCCTTCTTCTTCTCCCTCCCCCTCCACCGAATCCACCCCCACCTCCTCGTAATCCTTCTCCAGGGCAGCCATGTCCTCCCGGGCCTCCGAGAACTCCCCCTCCTCCATGCCCTCCCCCACGTACCAGTGCACGAACGCCCGCTTGGCGTACATCAGGTCAAACTTGTGGTCCAGGCGCGCCCACGCCTCGGCGATGGCCGTCGTGTTGCTCAGCATGCAGACGGCGCGCTGCACCTTGGCCAGGTCCCCCCCGGGGACCACCGTGGGCGGCTGGTAGTTGATGCCCACCTTGAAGCCGGTAGGGCACCAGTCCACGAACTGGATGGTGCGCTTGGTCTTGATGGTGGCGATGGCGGCGTTGACATCCTTGGGCACCACGTCCCCGCGGTACAGCAGGCAGCACGCCATGTACTTGCCGTGCCGCGGGTCGCACTTCACCATCTGGTTGGCGGGCTCGAAGCAGGCGTTGGTGATCTCGGCCACCGAGAGCTGCTCGTGGTAAGCCTTCTCGGCCGAGATGACGGGGGCGTAGGTGGCCAGCGGGAAGTGGATGCGGGGGTAGGGCACCAGGTTGGTCTGGAATTCCGTCAGGTCGACGTTCAGGGCCCCGTCGAAGCGCAGCGAGGCCGTGATGGACGACACGATCTGGCCTATCAAGCGGTTGAGGTTGGTGTAGGTGGGCCTCTCGATGTCCAGGTTGCGGCGGCAGATGTCGTAGATGGCCTCGTTGTCCACCATGAAGGCGCAGTCGGAGTGCTCCAGGGTGGTGTGGGTGGTGAGGATGGAGTTGTAGGGCTCCACCACGGCCGTGGAGACTTGTGGGGCCGGGTAGATGGAGAACTCCAGCTTGGACTTCTTGCCGTAGTCGACGGAGAGGCGTTCCATGAGCAGGGAGGTGAAGCCGGAGCCGGTGCCACCCCCAAAGCTGTGGAAGACCAGGAAGCCCTGCAGCCCCGTGCACTGGTCAGCCTGGGAGGGGAGACAAGGGGGGGCACGTTCAGTCCCGCCAGCGGGAGAACTTGCTCCTTCCTCCCCGGAGCCTCACAAGCTTTGGGGACTCCCAGCAGCGGAGACATCCCTGGCACAGGTGACAGAGTGGCCCTGGCCCCAGCATGGGCACAGAGTCATGGGAGCGGTGGGTCCCCATGCCAGAAGAACCCCACGGGGTGGGTGGCTGGGTGCCACCAGCAGAACTGGGATGGCTTCGGGCAGCAGAGCAAAGCCCCAGGCTTGGCACAGCCGCAGGGCTCCGGGAAGGGCCGGCGGGGGCTGCCACCGCCTGCACGGTCCCCGGGAGGCCCATCCCAGCCGCACACGCAGCTGGACTCGGCGGTGGCCGGAGCCAAGCGGGAACAAAGAGGGAATTGCAGAGCTCAGCACCATCGGCGCCCGGGGGCTGCGGCGCTGTGGAGCGGCTCCAGCGCCCCAGCTGCGCCGAATCCCGCTGCCGGCCAATGGCAGCCACTGCAGAGCAGGATTAACATTAATTAATATATTAAATCTAGCCAGCCCAGCTAGTCTGGAGGGGAGGGAGAGACTGAGTCTTTGTCCTCAGCTCACCACCTGCACCCCCCACCCCCCCTGCACCCACCAGCTTGCGGATGCGGTCGAGGACCAGGTCGATGATCTCCTTCCCGATGGTGTAGTGCCCACGGGCGTAGTTGTTGGCCGCATCCTCCTTGCCCGTGATCAGCTGCTCGGGGTGGAAGAGCTGCCGGTACGTCCCGGTGCGCACCTCATCTGCGGGGACAGCCCCCCTTCCCGCCGTCAGCGCCCCGCTCACACTGGGACAGCCGCCCCCACCCCAGCATCAGCAGCCCGCTCGCAGCGGGGCAGCCCCCCCCCCCATCCCTGCCGCCGCTCACCGATCACCGTGGGCTCCAGGTCCACGAAGACGGCGCGGGGCACGTGCTTGCCGGCCCCCGTCTCGCTGAAGAAGGTGTTGAAGGAGTCGTCCCCCCCGCCGATGGTCTTGTCGCTGGGCATCTGCCCGTCGGGCTGGATGCCGTGCTCCAGGCAGTACAGCTCCCAGCAGGCGTTGCCGATCTGCACGCCCGCTTGGCCCACATGGATGGAGATGCACTCGCGCTGGGGGGGGGGACACGACACAGGGTGGTCTTGGCACCCCCAAGCTCCCCGCTGCGGCCCCCACTCGGCGCCCCCCGGGGTCGCTGCCCCCAGGATGGGCTGGTACCCGGCTGGGGCACGGCCCCCCAGGGCTGGATGGGGCCAAATCCTGCCCGGACACGCCCTCTTGGCTGGGTGCTGGCAGGCACCGAGGGCTGCAGGGGGGCCCCGCTCTGGGGATGCTCGACTCCAGGGGTCCCATCCTGCCCACTGTGGGATGGGGAGCTCAGCACTGGGGGTTCCATCCCATCCCGCTAAGGGAGCTGGGATCCTGCCCATTGTGGGATGGGGGCTCAGCACAAGGGGTCCCATCCTGCCTCCCTGAGGAAGCTGGGACCGTGCTCATTGTGGGATGGGGGCTCAGCTCCAGGGATTCCATTCTGTCCTGGGGGATCAGGGCCACACCCAAGGTAAGGCAGGGAGCCCCGAGGGTCGCATCCTGCCCTATTGAGACCCAGCAACACTCAGTGTGGGTGGAGCTGAGCACCAGGGTCTCAGCCTGCCCACTCGGGTCCCCATTGAACCAGGGCCACACCCAGTTTGGTACTGGGGGGCCCCATCCTGCCCTGCCTTTTCTGCAGCATGGGATGGGGGGCTCAGCACCAGGGGGGGACCCATTCTGCCCCTTTAAACCAGGGCCACGCCCAGTGCAGACCAAGGGCTCAGCACCAGGAGGTCTATCCTGCCCAGTTTAATGGAGCCACGCCCAGTTCGGGACCACAGCTCAATACTGGGAATGGGGGGCCCGATCCTTTGTCGAGCCGGTGCCACGCCCAGTACAGACACAGGGCTCAGCATCGGGGACTCATCCTGACCGGTTTAACGGGAGCCACGCCTGGTGCGGGCTCGGGGCTCAGCCCCGGGGACCCATCCTGACCGGTTTAACGGGGCATCGTGCCCGGAGGGGGGCTTAGGGCTCGGTCCCGAGGGTCACATCCTGCCCGGGGTAACGGGAGCCGCGCCCGGTGCGGGCTCAGCCCCGGGGCCGATGGCTCTGTCCTCGGGGGGATGGGGACCGGGACCCGGGGGGGAGGGGAACTGAGACCCGGAGGGAGATGGGGGGGCGCGGGACAGACGACGGTGACCGGGAACAACGGCGGGAGCGGAACCCGGGGAGGGGGGGGGATGGGGGAGGACGACGGTGACCGGAAACAACGGTGGGACTGGGACCCGGCGGGGGGGATGGGGACCGGGAACAACGGCGGGCCCCGGGAGATGGGGGGGGGAGGGGCGGGGATAGGGGACGGTGACCGGGAACAACGGCGGGACCGGGACCCTGGGGGGGTGGGGGTGGGAATGGGGACCGGGAACAACGGCGGGACCGGGGGGATGGGTGGGAACGGGGACCAGGGCCACGGACACCGGCATGACCGGGACCTGGGGAGGAGGGGCTCGGGAAAAACGGCGGGATCGGGACCGGGGGGGTGGGGGATGCTGGGGCCCCGGTCAGCGGCGGGCCGAGGGGGCCGGGCCCAGTCCCCCCTCCCCTCTCACCATGGCGGCGGTCGGTACGGGGCGGTCTCACAGCCCGACGCTGAGGCGGTCGATGTAAGATGCGCGGCGGAGTGCGGGGCTCGGCGTGGCGCTTTATAGGGGCGGCGGGGCGGGGCCGGGGGCGGGGCGGGGGGGCGGGGCGGGCGGGGCGGGGGGCGGGGCCGGCGGCCATTGGCGGGGGCGGGATGAGGTAATGCCCCCCCGGAGCCGCAGACAAAGGCCGGGCGGGGCAGGGGGGGGGTGGCGGGGGGGGGTCCGGGGGCTGCGGCGGTCACGGAGCGGCCCCGCCGCGGGTTCCCGCCCGCCGCCGTCTGGGCCCGGGCCGTGTCCTTGTCGCCGTCCCTGCCCCGGTCCCCGTTGGTGGCCGAGCCACCGGCCTGGGCCCCGGTCCCGGTTGTGCCACCGGCCCCAGTGTGGCCGTGTCACGCTGCCCTGGCTCCCAGTCAGGCTCCTGGCCCCGTCCCCGGCCACGCCCTGGTCCCCAACCCCAGCCATGTCCTTGTCCCCATCCCCAGCTCTGCCACTGTCCCCCTGTCCAGCCACTGCCCTGGCTCCCAGTTACACCCCTGTCCTCAGCCCCGGCCACGCCCTGGTTCCCAATCCCAGCCATGTTCCTGTCCCCATCCCCATTCCTGCCACCATCCCCCTGTCTGATCACTGACTGCCCTGGCTCCAGTCAGCCCCTATCCCCATCCCTGGCCACGCCCTGGTCCCCAACCCCAGACATGTCCCTGTCCCCATCCCCATCCCTGCCACTGTCCCCCTGTCCAGCCACTGCCCTGGTTCCCAGTCAGGCCCTTGTCCCCATCCCCAGCCACGCCCTGGTTCTCAACCCCAGCCACATCCCTGTCCCCATCCCCATCCCTGTCCCCATACCCAGCTGTGCCCCTGTCCCCATCCCCAGCCACGCCCTGGTCCCCATCTCCAGCCATGTCCTGGTCCCCATCCCCACCTGTGCCCCCGATCCCCATCCCCAGCCACATCCCTGTCCCCATCCTCAGCCACGCCCTGGTCCCCATCCCCAGCCACATCCCTGTCCCCATCCTCAGCCACGCCCTGGTCCCCATCCCCAGCCACATCCCTGTCCCCATCCTCAGCCACGCGCTGGTCCCCATCCCCAGCCACATCCCTGTCCCCATCCTCAGCCACACCTTGGTCCCCATCTCCAGCCACGTGCATCCCCAGCTGTGCCCCCGTCCCCATCCCCACCCCGGGGACACCGTCCCAGTGCCTGGCCATGCCCCAGTGCCCTGGTTCCCAGCCCCTTCTTGGCCCCGTCCCCCCGTGGCCCGGTGCCTGTCCTGGCCGCATCCTGGCCTCTTCCCGGCAGAGCCTCGTCCCTTCCAGCGCCTCTTTGTCTGTCTGGGCAGCAGAAACCAGCCCCGCGGGGCCCCACGGGGGGGTTCCCCCAGGACACCCAGGGACAAGCAGGGCCAGGGGGGCTGGGGACAGCAGGGGGACACAGGGGACAAAGCCCCAAGGTGGCTCCCAGGGTGGTTTTGGGGGCTGGGGGGCCTGGCCCGAGCAGCAGCTGCTCTGCGGCAGCTGGTGCTTGGGACACAACTGGGACACCGAGGCACGCGGCCCCCCAGCCCCCCCTCCATCTGCTGCACCCCCTGTGTGCCCCCCCCCCCCCCCGCCCCCCCCCCGGCCAGTGGGGATTCCCCTTCCTCGAGGGGGTCCCCCTCCCAGTTGTCCCTGCAAAGCCCACAGTGGCTGGGGTTGGGGGTCAGCTCCCCTGAGGTGGGGGGCTCCGGGGGGGTCCCTGCAGAGCGGTGACCCACCACCACCTGCGTGGGCAGGGCTGGCCCCAGCTGCAGGGGGAGCTGCCAGGATGCCCCCCCCCCCCCCGAGAAATCACATTTTTCTCTGTTTCCCCACATTATGCAGATTTCTGGGAAGCTCCAGGTTCCCATGTCCCCCCTGCCAGCCCCACATCCCTGCTGCCAGCCCCACATCCCTGCTGCCAGCCCCATGTCCCTGCCACCAGCCCCATAGCCTCACCACCAGCCCCACGTCCCCACCACCAGCCTGAGGTCCCTGCCACCAGCCCAATGTCACCACATCTCCATTACCAGCCCCCACGTCCCCAACACCAGCCCCATGTCCCTGCCAAAAGCCTCATGTCCTCACCACCAGCCCCACGTCCCCATGTCCCCCACCACCAGCCCCATATCCCCAGTTCCCACCACCAGTCCCATGTCTCCACCACCAGCCCCACGTCCCCATGTCCCCACCACCAGCCCCACATCCCCAGTTCCCACCACCAGTCCCATGTCTCC